>NW_027069595.1:764303-824484 GCF_002906115.3 Quercus suber | reverse complement strand
TTTAACATTTTTTTGGGTTTTTTTTTTTTTTTTTTTTTTTTTTGTATTTTTTTCCCCTTTTTTATGGATTCAAAATTGGAGTTTTTTAAGTTCCCTAATTTTGAAAGGACTGGACTATGTGATATCAAGAAGAATTTAAAACTTGTGTTAAACAGTACTCTTCTCTGTAGGAAATTTGGAGCACCCTCAAAAGATTTTGCGCCTAGACCTCCTAAATCATTGACAACATCATATCTAGCTCATCTCCTAGTGTAATCTATGTTTAAATCTCAAAAAAATCTTCTTCTGTTTGTCATTCATGCTTGCAGCTAAAAGACTAGCCAGAGTCTTAATAATCTTGATTCAGCCAGTTTGCTAAAGGTCAAGTCAACAATTTGGTTTTAGAAGCAGGTTGTTTATATATTTAAATTGTTCGCGTGTGCACTTTTGTGTGGACCAGTTATCAAACGATCAAAAAGCCTAGATGGCTACTGCAGCTGATATATATTCAAGTGGCTGTTGGTCCTGTTAGCTTGGTTCATGAAGGATTTATGCCTTGAAAGTTGATTTGTAATTGTGATATAATCCTTTTGACATCTGAGGAGTTCATACAGTGATTCAATTGCATTGTAGAGTTTGTGAAGTATTGTATTGAGAATTGTGTATACACCAGTTACCTTTTTTCTTTTTTCATTAGCAATAGTAAACTCTTTTTTCATTTATGCCATCAGAGATTTGGGGAATGAGAACCAGATTGGTATTGCTGCATTCCCTAGAGATGGTGCCTGTTAAGAAGATGAAATTTATTTCATAAGGTTTCTAGGTAGGTGTATGCATATCCCGGGCATATGGAAGTAGTAATATTGTTGGATTGTCCTTAGTCTCAATTCATTATAATGCTACAATGCAATAATGTTCTTACATCCAGCATACAGAAAAACTTACTATGATATTCAGTATGGTGTACTCCTTATTGGGATGAGTTTGAGCTTACAACTACAATTGCCCTTTTCTAGAAAAGGGCAATAGAAGAGAAGTTTGCTGATTTTTTCAATTGATACAATCATTTTGGTGTCAAAGTAAAAAATTCCTGTAGGATTTGCTATAGTAAACCTGTTATTGAAATTTTTTATTTATCATGCTTTGCTCTTAATGATTTTTTTTTTTATTTTTATTTTATTTTTTAAATCTTGACTTCGGGAAGTTACAACCTTGTTTGTTGAACTTATGCAGTCTAAACTTATTGGAGAAGCGTAGTTTATGCTGGTGAAAATCATTAAGCAAGGATGTCCCACTGTGGTCATGTCTTACATTCTTGTGCAATATAGCTAATTGAGAAAGCTATACAGGCAGAATGGCAAAGCTCTATAGGGCAAAGCAACAAAGCTCCCTTTCTCTCCTCCCTGAAGCTTTGTCCTTGTTTACAGAGCTCTATACGTAATTCATAGACACAGGAAGAAGACTCCCTTTCCTGGAATTCTCCCAATAAGCTGATCAGACACAGCCCTGGACTTCCCTTCACTACCAACCCCTACCCTTAAGATTCCTCACCACCTGGGTATGAAGATCCCTCACTGCCTGGTTATGTTTTCAAAAGGCCTAAATGGCTAGTGCAGCTGAAATTCAAGTTTTGTTGGTTCTATTAGCATGGTTCATGAAGGATTTATGCCTTGAAGTTGATTTGTAATTGTATTATAATCCTTTTGACATCTTAGGAGTTCATATAGAGGAGATTCAATTGCACTGTACAGCTTGTGAAGTACTGTACTGAAATTTTGTATACACCAATTGCCTATATATTTTTTTTTTATTCATTAGTAGTAGTGTTGAACATGATCAAAACTCCTGATTTTCTCAAATCTCTTGAAACTATGTTGTTTTGTGTGTATATATTTTATTATTATTTTTTTAGAAGTTGCACTAATGTATGTTCAGTACTATAAAACAATCTTACCTGCCATTTTTTTTTAAATTGCTTTATGCTATCTGTTTATTTTCTCATTCCTTTAACTTGTTTATTATTGCAGGTTCAACTCTAGTCCATATGGGTAAGCACAGCTTGCTTAGGAGGGAATTGTTATGCAAATGACTGAAATTTTATTTTATGGCACCATAATTGGGAGAACAGGAGATGTCAGTGGCACCTTTGAAACTGTCTACAGCATTCAGGATCTGGTAATCTACTAAAATGGTCTCCCCCGCCATCGGTAACTTTGAGATTTAACTTTACATAGCTGCCTCTACCTTCGAAAATGCTCCGATATAACTGTTTGATAATTGGTAATTTTCATTTGAATCTCATCAGTTTTACTTAATGGGAGTAGACATAGCTTAAGAGTGGCTTTTGTGGTTTATGATGTAATGCAATTTGAGTTACCATTTTTATTGGTTTTTTGTATCATGGAGTTAAATTGAAGTTTTTTTTAGTTCCCTAATTTTGAAAGGACTGGATTATGTGATATGAAGAAGTTGCTACAAAATTATAATTTATACATTTGAAACTTGTATTAAAGAGTACTCCTCTCTGTAAGAATTTTGGAGAACCCTTAAAAGCTTTTGTAGCTGCGCCTCCTAAAATCATTGACAAAGTCATATCTAGCTTGTCTCCTGCTGTAATCTATGATTAAATGTCAATGCAATCTTCATCTGCTTGTCACTCATTTATCAGATCATAGATGAAGTCTTTTAGTTTTTACAATTTGCATTATACCAACTGATTAACATATATACTACGGACAGATTATTTATGAAAGAAGAGGAAGATCAGTCTAAAAAAAAAAAAAAAAAAACCATCCAGGAGGTCAAGGATTTAGTTGAGGAACAAAATGAGCACGAGCTCTATGCAACCAATCACAAAGGAAAGTAAGGAAGGTAAAGCCTCTAAATATATCATATATGGTATATTTTTCCTTTAACTTCTGTTTTGTTTGTTTGATTGTTAAATCCATAGTTATTGCTGCTTCTCATTTAAATAAAGTTTTTGGTAGCTCTGTTTTATTGTAGAAATTAGAATTATATTTTCTGTTATTTTTATGCTCCTCATCTTGCTTAGGAATTAAATATTGTTGCAATGCATAGTAGTAAAAATTTTACTGTAGTAATCTGCATTCTGCGGTAGGAAATAGTCTGTCCTACTAGTGACCCTAAAATTATAAATAAGAACAAAAAGGAGTCATTCTGACCATGCTTTTGATTGCTTGTATATAGCTCATGATGCTCATTATAGCTCCTTGAAATAGAGGTTGGCAACTATATATTTATTTTAGATCATTATCATTTTTGTGCATAGTGATTAAAAATATTATAATTCTAATGATTTGAAAAAGTATGCTTTCCTTGCAAAATTCTTTCTTCTAATCATGTTATACCCTGAATAAGCCCTAAATCCCTGCCACTAGGGGGGCAGGGGCGGGGGAATCCACACTTACAAGAGACCTTGGAGGACAAACAAAGGATGTTCATTGAGCACTTGGGGATGCAAGCATAGATTTTGAACTTTTCCCTTTTACATACTAATTTGCCAATGACCAACTTCTCAAAATTTGTCCTTCAAATATTGCTCTATTTGGCATGCACAACTATTTAGTTTCGTATATCTCTCTCTACATTAATTTGTTGGGTATGGTTGTCACTCATGCTGATCATCATTCCACCAAGTGATTATGTAAGTTTCAAATCATAGTCAACAAATTGCAAGGTACTGGGGATTAATAGATCTAGGCAATGCTTTCATTTTTCATATTGTTTTATCAATGGCTGATTTATCTCAATCTAGCACGATTAGAATTTTGCTATACATGGGTGGCTAGCCTTTGGCCTCAATTCAATATAATGCTGCAATGCAAAAATGGTCTTACATCCAGGACATAGAAAAAATTTACTACAATATTCAGTGTGGTGTACTTTTTATTGAGAATTTGCTAGAATTTGTGGGTGGGAATCAAAGATTGATCTTGGAATGTGTTTGAGCTTAAGGCTATAACTGCCCTTTTCAAGAGAAGGGCAACAGAAGATAAGTTTGCTGATTATTTAATTGATAGAATTATTTTGATGTGAAAGTAAAAATTTTCTGTTGGATTTGCTGTAATAAACCTATTGTTGGAATTTTTCATTTCTCAAGCTTTGCACAAAAGTTTATTTATATTTTTTTATTTTTCGACACATAAAATGAAATCTATGTAACTCTAGTCTTAAGAAGAAAGAGAGGAGCCTTCAAGGCTTTAAAATGTTTTTGTTAATTATCAAGTACAAAAGTTATAGGGTTAGGTAATTGCTATTTATCAAGTTATAAAGAAATATCATATGCTTCTTTATTGTTTTGGAGTCTGAAGTATTTCATTACATGAGGTATATCATATGCTTATTTCGATAACAGCAGGAAAGAAGAAGAAACTACATATACTTTGGCTTTGTTAGTTGGATCATTTACTCCTCTACTTTGAGGTATATCTTGATATTTTCTTGTTAATCATTTGTCTGTTTTTCCTTATCATTTTGTCCATCCTTGATAATCTCATGTTAAATATATAATTCTTTTTGGCTTCATTTGAACCAAACATCTGATACTAATATCTAGGGATGTACATTTTGTGATGAATCAAATTTTCACACATGGATGCACATTGGAGAAAGGGCCACAGAAGCAAGTCCTCTATCATTTCATAATGGAAGCAAGGATGTGCATCATGGAACATATCACATGCAATCCATATTATATGGTGGCAGATGAAACGTGAGCTAGGTAATTGACCGGTTTTCTACTCATGTAAATTCTGGCCTTATGTTTTTAGGTTTGAAATTTGTTTGCTAATTTTCATGGTTTAGTGTTATACATTTAGGTGATTGATGAATGCAAAAGTGTGCCGATTTCCTGTCTTAGTGATTGAAGAGTTTCGTGTCATGGAAGAGGGGGAAGAGTGCGATGTTACTACCCGGAGTAGAGGGGATGAGATGATAAATGCTTGCCTTTCTTTTTGCCATTTCTAGTCACCCAATTTGGAATGACATTCAAAAATGGAAAATACCTGAATTAGTCACCAATATGTGCAAGGGAAAAAGAAGAAGAAGAAGGCAATGAAGCCATATTACTATTGTTTGCTCTAGGCAATTCAATTCTGATTCTTCTGAAGGTAACTTTATGTTCTTCTTTTTCTTCTTCTGATGCTATTGCATTTGCTTTTTAATTCATGCCCAACTACTTTTATTTCCAACCCTTTAGGGCCTAGGAATGTTTTGGTCCCATTCAATCAGAACATCATGCAAAATATTCTTTTCTCATTTGGTTTGATTCAATCTTATCATCAAGCAAAAGGCTTCATGTACAAAAGCCCCATTACTTATATAAAAAAATGGTTCAAAAGCCCCGTTATCACTTCAAAGATGCTGCAAACAAGCTTAACCTTTGATCTTGTTTTCTTTAGTAGTCCATTTGATTTGGTTACATATAAAAAGAAAAAAGTTTAATTTTCAAATAACACCTTTACTTAGCCTGCCATCTACAATTTTGAATGCTTGAATCCTTTTTTCATTCAACAAGTTTAAGATAAAAGAGGGAAGCACCCATAGCTCAAACCCATCACTTAATCCCTTTTTTATTCATCTAGTCTTAATGTTTATGTACTTGCTATTTATCAAGTTCTATGTCAATATTTTGTGTGTTTTCTTTGTCTCAGAGGCGAATGTGTTTCATGGCATGGAAGAGTGCAAAGTTGGGGAAGCAACCAGCAGTAGATATGAAGATATTACAAATACATTTGATCAAGTAACAATCACAGAACAACATTCTTGGTAGTAAATCAAATTCTTTATTGGTTTGTTGTGACTTCTTTGCTTTCTTGTTTCCATCTGTCTCACTCAAGGAGTTTCCTCCACAGCTCAGTTTATTTCCTTCAAGATGTGGGAAACCATATCAAGAGTACAAGTCCTGATTGATTTGGCCTGTGGCTAAAATCTAAAACGAAGATATTGCTTAAACAGAAAAGTTGCTTCCTTACATCAATGCAAGGTATCTGATTTAATTATTATTGGTTGTTTAGCACTGTTTAATTAGCCTTTAAAAGCACTTTAGCTTAGCCTGATATATTTTCTATCTATTGAAAGAATGTTCCTTAAAGCTGGGATGTAATCTCATATTGATTCATTTGGAAGCAATTAATTATAACTTGGAGCATATGTTGGGGCCTTAATGTCATCTATTTTCTCCCCAACATCACGGTTATTATGTTGAAGGTTTGCATTTTTCTTTCCTTTGTTTTTTTTAACTTCTCATAATTGAGGTGCTTTTCTGTTAAAGTTATCTAGGAGGTATATTTGTGTGTTTAATCATCATTATGTAGTTCTATATGATTCCAATAAAATTACTCAACATCATTCCACCATGTGGTTATCTAAGTTTTAAATCGCAGTAACAAAATGGAAGTTACTGGGGGATTAAGAGGTCTAGTCAAAGCTTACATTTTCCATATTGTTGTTTTTCAATGGCTGATTTTATCTCAGTCGCGCACTGTTTGGAATTAAATATAATGCTACAGTGCAATAATGGTTATGTCCAGCGCGCACACAGAAATTTACTACGATATTCAGTATGGTGCACTGATTGAGAATTTGCTAGAATTTGTGGGTGGGAAATCAGAACACCATATTGATCTTGGGATGGGTTTGAGCTTAAGACTATAATTACCCTTTTCTAAAATAAGGAAATAGAAGAGAAGTTTGCTGAATATTTTCAATTGATAGAATCATTTTCATATCAGTAAAAAAAATTTCGTTGGATTTTCCGTAATAAATCTGCTGTTGAAATTTTTTACTTCTCAAGCTTTGTTTTTGTATTTTCTACCCTTTGTCCTGAAGCAGTGACCTTTGTTGAACTTATGCAGTCTAAACATATTGGAGGAGCATAGCTAATGCTGCTGAAAATCATTAAGCAATGATGCACCTCACATAGCCATGTCTTACATTCTGGTGCGAGATAGCAAATTGAAAAGGCTCCATATGCAGAACGGAAAAGTTCTATATATCAAAACAACAAAGCTCTGTTCTCTCCTCCCCAAAGCATTGTCCTTGTTTACAAAGTCATGGACACAAAAAGGCTTATAGATGAGGCTCCGATCAACATCTCGAATCTAACATATCATGGATGTCAAGAAGAAACAATGTCAAGCTGTGACATGTGAATAGGAGACAACTGGCTTTATCTATATCTGTAAATTCTTCTTTCCATGTCCTTTTGTTGTTTGAATGTGAATGACTGGTTATCAAATTTGTCATTAAAGGGACGTGATTTCAAAACCACGTAGATTGCTTTTGTTAAGAGGAAAAATTTATTTGTATAAGCAATATTTCTCTGTTAAATTTCATTTTTCTGATCATTAACAACTAAAGATAAAATATTGCAGCCTAAAGACGTGCCGGAATCTTAATAATCTTAAATCAACCGGTTTCCTAAAGGTCAAGTCAACAATTTGGCTTTAGAAGAAGTTTGTTTATATATTTAAATTGTTCGCGTGTGCACCTTTTTGTAGCTAATATATATTCAAGTGCCGTTGGTCCTGGTAAGCTTGGTTCATGAAGAATTTATGGCTTGAAGTTGATTTGTAATTGTGATATAATCCTTCTAACATCTGAGGAGTTCGTACAGAGATTTAATTGAATTGTAGAGCTTGTGAAGTATTGAATTGAGAATTTTGTATACACCAGTTGCTTTTTTTTTAATTTTTTTAATTTTTTTTATTTCATTAGCGGTAGTAAACTCTTTTTTATATATGCCTTTAGTGATTTGGGGAATGAGAACCAGATTGGTGTTGCAGCATTCCCTAGAGATGGTGCCTGTTAAGAAAATGATATTGATTTCATAAGATTTCTAGGTAGGTGTATGCATATACAGGGCATATGGAAAAAGTAAATTTCCACGCTACATTTCCCAGGTCCCTATCCTAAAGTTCCATAATGTATTGGGCCAATTCCAACCTACTATCAGATCAACTAAATCTTGGTCCACTAAAAAACACCCAAATCTTAAAGTTCACAATCATTCAAACAATCTTTAAAAGCATAGGCTCTAATTTGTAAAATGAGTTGATTCATATGTAGCCATTAGTTTCGGTCAAGAGTTTAATGATTTTCCATTAGTAAGCATCAGATTGGCTTCAAAGTTCAAATGTCTTTTTCCAGGGTCCCATATCATGGAGGACAAAGAAAAGGAAATTACAAAATAGTTCACGATTCACGTGACCATCTCACTAATCCTATATAGGATCTTGATCCTAACAGCCATGGTGTGAATTGATAATGTATCGCGTGAACTTCATTGACAATAGTAGGCCTTTAAACTTGAGGTAGTAGCTTATAGTGAATATACGTGGGGCTACTTTTGAAAAAAATAAAAAAATAAAAAATTGGGCTACAAGCATGTTGCTTTTGCCTTTTCCACTCATTGGTGCTGACTTTGCTTTTAAATGAGGTTATGAATACCACTTTTTTCATATTATTATTCTCGATTCAATTTACAATCCAACTCATGTGACTATCTCACCAATCCTATGTAGGATCTTGATCTTGATCATAATTGGCTCTTAAGTTTAAGATAATGAATTACACTAAATGAACGTGGAGCTATAATTATGGTGCTTTTTCCTTTTCCACTAATTGGTGCTTATTTTGCTTTTGAGTAACAATAGGGATACCAGTTTTTTTTCATATGATAAGAAACATCATGTACACAAGGTCTACCATTGATATTACTTTTATTATTCATTAATTACAATAAACATTAATATTTGTGAAAAAATATTGTGACCCTAGACTTATGTTTTGGATTTATTGACTATTGTTTTCTTTTGTAGCCTAACGTACAGGACTAGTGTGTGTGTTTTTCAAACTTATTTCTTTACTATTTGCTTATGTACTTTCTTTTAAATAAGTACTTTTAGTCAAGAAGCTTATCTAAACCTTTCGTTAATCAACCATTTACTCTTTAGTATGCTATGTTATCAATCAAAATTTCCATTTCCATGGATGGCTTGTTAGAAATATTTTAGTGAAAAACAAGTTTTGATTCAATAAACAATATCTCGATTAATAAGTACAAACAAAAAATAAAAAAGTGTTGTACTTTAGGAACAATTTCATAGTGCTATAGAATCACACAAGAAATGTTGTCTATAAATCTTGATTGATGCCACCAAAAGTAAAACTTGGTGAGATTGGTTCTCTTGGCCGAACAACCTTATATGATCAGACTATAGTGTTGACCTTTGCGATAAACTCACTTCCCTTCATGAAAGTTCAGAAACAACTTTCTAATGTCTTTTCTTGATCAGTGGCGGCTCTAGGATTTTTTCTCATAGTATTTCTTAAGAAGTATAAATTATACCATCTAATAAAATGAGAAATTCATATATTGACAACAACAATAAAAAAAAAAAAAAAAAAAACACGTAAATACATAAAGTTTACAACTACCTTCTACGAGTTTTCATATTTTAAAATCGTTACATGATAGTCTCATTATCAATGCTACAAGCTACATCTCTTTCAATGTACACAACCAAGCAATTATTCATCCACTGAACAAATGTGGATCACACAAAAAATATGTGGGAGAGAGAATATGTAAAGTCAATTAATATTGACCAAAAAAAAAAAAGAGTAAAAATGAAATGGATAAGGCAGACTATGTACATGAGTAACGCCTAACTTGTTGATAAGGCGGTGAAAATGAAATGGATCCTTACTCATGGTTTAGTAAAACTCTTAGTAATGTGTTAAGAGGATAGATTTTTTTTTTTTAGAATATTAAGTATTTTTAACGCACACGAGAAGAGGGAAGAAGGTTTTTAAAAAAAATTCACAGTAGTGTATATTCAAAATGGCCTATTAAGAGGATTGAATATGGCAAAGAGAAACCAAAGTAGATTTAAAGATGGTATCCTTGGAGACTACTAGTCAAGGTTGAAGACACAATGTTATCTTGATAGTTTTCTTTTGGGTTTTCTACTTTTTCAACATATCGCGAGTCTTATACTTTGTTTGATTATTGATTTATGATAGCGAGTCTTATACTTTGTTTGATTATTGATTTATGATATCGTATTTCTTAATTTGTAGTGATGAATATTGAAATTGCTGATCACATGATCCATAACTTGGTTAATTGGAACATAATTGATATATTTGCTGCATAATATACGATTGGAGTTTTAGACTGCCATCTCAATCTATGTTAATATCTCATCATAATAAAGGGATTTGAAAAATCACTAGTTACCTATAATATATTTCAATATCAGTTAAATTATAGAGCTTTAAGCAATACTTATCATTTATGGAGCCTTGACTAACCATGTTATTGGACCCCATTAAAAATGTAGTATGAACAGAATATGATTGATTCTTGTGGAAATAAACCACTCTTTTATTTATTTTTATTTTTAATAAAGGAATAAAACAACTGAGGATTAGTTAGAGAAAGTAGATCGGAATGATAGAAACTGGTTTTCTTATCTCATAAAGGATCCATCTAATCCTTTGATATTATAATATACAAAAATGTAAAAATAAAAAATAAAAAATTGGAATCAGAAGCTTCATTTGTATTAATTAATGACTTCCAGACACATCCTTGTTGGAATCAATGAACTGGATTTAGGGCATTCCTGAGTCAAATCATATCTATCCTCTATATAAAAAAAGGATAGTTCAAGTGCTTGTTTGACAAAACGACTGCTCAAATGTTAAAACGGCGACAAAAAGTTTGAAGCACAGCAAACAAAATTTAGAAGTCCAGCAAATTCTTTGGAAAACATCCACATTGAAATTACTATATTGGTCCTACCTTCATTTTTGAGCCAAATAAAAATGGGTCCTTTTTAGTTTTTTCGTTGTCATGTTAAAAGTGCTGGCTGGCAAACATGTTTTAGGATATTTACGTTTTTATCCTTTAAGACTTTAAATGAGAGGAGTGAAAATATATAAAAAAAAAAAAAAAAAAAATGAGAGGAGTGAAAAGTAATCATTCATCCACTAAACAAATGTGGATCACACAAAAAATATGTGGGAGAGAGAATATGTAAAGTCATTTTTTTAATATTGACAAAAAAAAAAAAAAGAGTAAAAATGAAATGGATAAGGCAGACTAATGGTAGTTTTGTCATTTTCTCTCTACTTGTCTTATCTCTTTGGGGGAATGGGCTAAATAACTGTAGAAAGTATTTGTATATAATTAGTTAGGCAACGCTTGAAACTATAAAGGAAGTAGACATCTCGAGTTTTAAAAACTCGAGATCCATAACATAATCTCGATTTAGTTTTAGAAACTCGAGTTTCATGCAAAAAAATTTTTAGTTTTATCGCTCCTATAGTGGCGTTTTCAAGCCCTATATGACGTTTTACAGTCCTATAGCGGCGTTTTTCTGCAAAATTTTTCCTAAGTGTTTATACCAGGTTCAGGGAGCCATATAGTGGCGTTTTTAAGTCCTATTCTGACGTTTTAAAGCCTATAGCGGCGTTTTTCTGCTAAATTTTGTTATTAACTCTATTTTTAAGCCCTATAGTGACGTTTTTAAGCGCTATAGCGGCGTTTTAAGAACTCGAGTCTTTAAAACTCGATTTTTAAGTGGATTTTTTTACAAATCGAGACTTAAAAACTCGATTTTATGTTGGAACTCGAGTTTTAGACACTCGAGATGCTAATTTTAACTTTGTTTTGCTTTGTGACAACTAACTAAATTTTTTAATATTTATTGTTATTTAGAAAAAAATTCTATCTCTTTGCTTGAGATGTTTCATACCCAGCCACTTTACTGATACACACAAACTAAAGGAACACGGTAAGGACAGAAACAGTGAGAGATAAGAACAAAGAGGAAAAAAGGGGGTTAGCCATGACCCATCAGTCAACCGCTTCCATCAGAAGAGAGAGAAAGAGGAGAAACAAGAAAAAGAAGAAGGTTGGAGAGAAATAAAGATGGAGATTTTGATGAACTTATATTTATTTCATTTAGATGTAGCTTCTCCAAATGGGTTAATCTTGCATGTGGATTATTATTCTTTCTTGCTGGTTTTTTTTTTTTTTTTTTTTAAGAAAATCTTGCTTATTTTTTCTAATTTGTTATATGTAGTTATTTTCCTTTTTCTGGTAAAGATATATGTATTCATGTTGAAATTACTGTGTTGCTGCTAAAAAGAAATGGACACCTTGGTATTTTTGTCATCAGCTCTAGAGATTTCCCGTTGGCTTTTTGTTTTTTTTTTTTTTTTGGGTTATATGTGAGCTGAGAAACAAAACGTTGGAGGTTTCTATTATTTTTATGCTGACACATTTCGTTCAAATTATTTTGTTGCTTGTAACTTCATTTGTTACCTAGACATAATTGTTTACTCAATTATGTACTAATTTGTGTTCTCTTTTGTGGATCAAACGTGTAGATATGGATAAAATCGTTCTTTTAGACCTCTCTTTGTATATAATATCTTTATAAACTATGCTTGTGATATTTTTTTTTTTTTTGAGAAAGAACTATGCTTGTGATATTGAATGCTCATCTTTGTACACAATATATTTATAAAGTTTAATATGAGTTACGTTATTATTATAGTTAATTTATATTAAAAAAAAAGGGTCCTGTACTTAGATTTTGACATAAATATAGCAAAAAAAATTATATTATCTACTTAATATAACAAATACCACATTTTTTTATGTATGTGATCTTTTACAGTAAAATAGAAAAAATAGCATTTGCAAGAAAAGTAAGGGGGGCAGGGCTGAAGTGTTGGTGTCTGTTGAAGGTAACCATAGATTTTTATTGGCTAACACGTGCTCTTGCACGTGCTTCAAAACTAGTTTTCCTAAAACAACATAAGAGTTTAG
This sequence comes from Quercus suber, assembly GCF_002906115.3. Lineage (NCBI taxonomy): Eukaryota > Viridiplantae > Streptophyta > Magnoliopsida > Fagales > Fagaceae > Quercus > Quercus suber. Next base: position 811,637 of record NW_027069595.1, on the reverse strand, counting down.
AAAAAAAATCGAGAATGAAATTAAATAAATAAATAAATAAATAAATAAATATATATATATATATATAAAAAATAAAATAAAAAATAAAATCTCAAGAAAATAACCAAGGGCAATATTACCAAGACACAGAATATATAAGCCGGCTGGCTTAGCAAGTTAGCACTAAGCATAACCCATTGACTTTAGTAATAGTATATGATCCTATGTCAAACAAGAAGATACACAATAGTGCAGCAATGTATAAAATGCTATAACATGTTACGACGTCTGTTTGCTTAGGAATGATTTAAAATAAATTAGTATATTAATGTTCGCCTAAGCAATATCTCATGATAAGTCAACTTGATCAATCAATAAGACCCTAGACAGAACAAATTTCACCTTTTTTTTTTTTTTTCCACAACTGTTGAATTAACATATTATTATTTTTATACATTAAAACTTAAATGTGATACTATCAAAAATAAAAATAAAAAACTTAAAAGCAATACTAGTAATGGATTCAAGTGAAAATGATATATTATATTATACCAATTTTAATTTTTCATCCCAATAAGAAGTGAAAAAATACTATAAATTTTTTCTTTTTTCTGCCTTTGAAACCTTTTTCTATTTTTGGGCTACAATTATGGTGATTTTTTCCTCTTTCACTAACTGGTGTTGATTTTGCTTTTGAGTAAAGTTAGAGACACCACTTTTTGTCATATTAGTATTGGTAATTTTACACTTCTTTTAAGGTGAAATTGAATCCTATGATTTTCGATTCAATCTACAATCCGATCCATATGGCCATCTTACCAATCCTATGTAGCACTTTTTATCATAATAACCATGGTGTGAACTGATATACCACATAAACTTAATTAATCGTAATTTGCCCTTAAGCTTAAGATATAGGATTATAGTGGATGAACACAGGGCTACGTTTATGCTGCTTTTGCCTTTTGCACTAATTAATTGGTGTTGGTTTTTCTTTTGAGTAATGATAGGGATGCCAATTTTTTATCATATGATCAAAGCAACATCATGTAATAATTAGTAGTCTACTAATTAGGTAAGCTCTGCTTTTCTTGATTAAGCAGCAAAGCCCGGTCCTACTCCTACCCAATTTATTATATTTTGTCAATTGTCACTCTCTCATGTATACACATTTTAGAAAGTGTTACAAAAGAAACTCCTTTATCAGTTTATCAGCATGGAAGTGTATCACGGCCATTTCCTAAGTAAGCCATATTATATGGTGGTGGATGAAAGGTGAGATAGGTAGTTGACCAATTTTCAACTTACGTAATTTCTACCCTAATGTTTTAAGGTATGAAATTTAGTTTGCTAATTTTCATTATTTATGTTACAGATATGGGAGATTAGAGAGTGTGGAGAGAGGAATATTATCGCTCGCAGTTGCCCAATTTTGGAATGACTTTAAGAAATGGACAAACCCGAATTAGTAACTAATATGTTCAATCATTAGACTTAACTAGTCGCAGACCCACACATAGAATATACATAATTACTTTGTAATGTGGTATAATGTATGACTAACTCTCTAAAATTTACTGAAGCTAATTTGTTTAAAATTGAACTATTTCTAAAAATATTTTTCATCTCTCTATTTCTACATATCATTCTATTATTTTGAGTTTTTTTTTTTTTGGAAAAAATTTGGTGTGTTTAATTGATATTATTCTTTTTTCAAGGGATCTATATATTCTTCAAACTTTTGTTATAGCGTGTTATGTTTTCCTTTTTTTATTTCTACGATTCAATTTTTTTAAGTTCCAAATTAATTATTTAAATTTCTCATTCTCTTAAAGAGATTGTCACATTAATCAAATCTCATCTCAAATTTATAATTAATATTACTCAAATAATTGATCAGCACATTCAAATATTGTACGTTTTTAGACCCCCTTAAAACACAAGTTGTTTAATCTAGTTATTTAGCCAAGTGATTACTTAGATAAATTATTTAGATCTAGATTAACACAAGTAAATCATTTCATGTAAATAATGCGGAAATATAAAGAATACAACGATATGATAACCCAGAAAAACCAGACTGATAAAAAACTTGGGGAGAATTTAACGTTTGGAAATCGATTTTTGCCCAAAGTTAAAGTTGCCGCCGAACTTCCTTTGTACAACTCCATTACAACATTTGGAGATTCAAAGCTGTCCAATTTTGGAGAAACGCTGCAAAAGAGGGACAGGAGAGGAATGGCCCAAGATTTCCCACATCCCTAACATCTTCTTTGATCCATTAGATGCGGTAACTTCTTCTGATGCTTCTTCTTTTTTTCTTGGGTCTTCTTCTTTTATTTTGCAATATATCAATATTAAATTAATAAAAATGTTACTTTTCTACCAAAATTTCCCACTGGAAAAAAAAAAAAACGCTAGTTGATGAATTTATTTGGTTCTCAGTCATTTGAATTAGGCGATTTATTGTTTAGATTGGGTTATTTTGTGATTTAACTAAAATTGCTTAATAAATATCCAAATGAATATATTTAAAAATCTCTTTCATTTGCATACGTATTCACAGAAAACAGCTCCAATGTCTACCTCTTTCTATTTCACTTATGGTTTTCCTCATTTTCTTGAATTAAAATGGTTCTGGGATCTCCGTCTTGCGCATCTTCTTTTATTTTGCTGAATACATCAATTAATATTCTAATTGACTGCCAACCAGACCCAGATTAAAATATTTAATAACTAGCAAAGCATGTGGTTCTTTCTCAAAAAAGAAAAAAGAAAAAAAAAGAAAAAAGAGCAAAGCATGTGGTTGCTTATATTGTCATCTTGTGATATATCTAACCAAATTGGGATGTTTTTAATAGCTACAATAGACTCATGGTCGAACAATTCATTTAACAAATCATCATTCCAACCTGAACCCGAAGCATTTAGAAGCTAGGAGACTACCAAACAAGAATTGTTTACTTGAGCCCTTGGTGTTGGAATAAAACTTGACTTGTCAAGTAACCAAGGATCTTCCCAAACTAGAATAGTATTCCCGGAACCTACTAATTTACATGCTCCCAACTTAATTATATCCTTCACCCTTTCAATACTCCTCCAAACCCAAGATGCATTAGAGACTTTTGGAGCTTTAAGCCAATCAGCTCTAACCTTGTACTTAGCAGCCAATTCCTTCACACAAAAACAATTTTTCTTTGACTGAATCCACCAACCCAATTTGGAAACTAAAGCTTGATTCAACTTCTCAAACTTTTTAAAACCAAGCCCATCTTCATCTTTCGGCCTACATAAATCATCCCATGCCATAGGAGTGAAAAACTTGTTAGAATCCTCTTTTGGCTTCCACCAAAAACGTCTCACAGCCGCATCTAACTTGTCATTAATTTTCCTTGGTAGTAAAAAGGTGGATATAGTATAGTTAGGGATGGTTTGGGCAACAGATTTAATCAAAGTGGCTCTACCTGCCCAAGATAGGCATTTACTCTTCCAACTAGCCAATCTTGCCTCTACCTTCTCCTTAACATAGGCAAAATCTCTAGCCTTGTTATTTGATAAGAATAATGGCACCCCTAAATACTTAGTTCCATACCGGAGCTTTTTAAATCACAACTGGTCTTTAACTTGTCTAATAAAATTAGGATGGACTCCTTTCGAACTAAAAATGCCAGACTTCTCAACACTTATAATTTGCCCAGACCATTTGCCATAGCAATCCAGACAATTCAACAGAGTTCTTATTTCTGACTGCTTGGCATTGCAAAATAGCATCACATCATCAGCACAGAAGAGCTTTGTGATAGCTGGTGAACAGTTTTTAGACCCCTTAACTCAATCGGATTAACCTAGTTAATTAGCCAAGTGATTAACTTAGTCAAATTATGCAAATCTAGGTTATCACAATCATATCAAGTATATAGCAGCGGAAATATAAATAACACAAAGATATGATGACCCAGGAAAACCAAATCGGTAAAAAAACCTGGGGAGAATTTAACCTAACTATCCTCAAGGTAAACTTGAATCCACTATCTTGAAAGAATCGAAGTTCATACAATAAGACTTACAAGCCCTCACGTTCGACTTCTCATTGCTACCCATTAGTAGAACTTACTGACACGACCACGTGCAAGTTTCGAGACCACGGACTCCTTCTTTCTTGGATTCTCCAGCAAGTACAAGCACTCCCGCTTGCATATCTTTAAGCTCTTATGGCAGCAACTGAATGATCATCAAGATATTGAAGAAATCTCCTCTTGATAATCCTAAGCTTGTGTGAAGGAAAGCTCCTCATAGATCTCACAAGAGATTCACATAAACAGCAATATGAGCAACCAAAGACTTAGAGAGGTTTGGGTATAAAACCCTAGATACAAAAGAGGCACACTCTTCTCTCTCTCTAAAAAACTCTAAAAAATGTGGCTTAGGGTTTCCTTTATATATTGGGAGAAGTAGTTCTGAAACCCTAATCCTTCATGGGCTTAAATAGCTGTTTGGGCTGACTTAAAATTCTGCAGATACGATTCTCGATCGATCAAGCCTGTTCTTCAATCGATCGAACCAGACAGATTATGAAATCTTCTTCCTGCAGCTTGTATGTTCTTGAATCTTGACTTGAATCACCTTGAACATTGTCTAATAATACCTATAGACTCTAAGATCTATATCTAGACAAGTTTGTGTTTACGATTTGCCAATTGTTCTAAACATTTAGAACCTAATAGCTAGAACTCCATTCGCTAAATGCACCCCTCTAATATTACCCTTATTCTCCTCTTTACTAATTAGCCTTGCCAAGACCTCGCAGCCAATGATGAAGAGATAGGGAGATAGGGGATCCCCCTGTCTCAGACCCCTAGATGGGTTGATTTTTGCTTCATGACTCCCATTAATCAATAAGGTGTAGCTGACTGTGGATATACATTGCTGAATTAAGGTGATAAATCTCTCACAAAACCCAAAAGCCTTAAGTGTAGTCAACAGGAAACTTCACTCCATTTTATTGTATGCATTTTGAAAATCAATTTTCAAACCAACGCAGCCTTTTTTCTTTCTTTTAGTACTGCAACTATGAACAATTTCCTGCGCAAGAATTATATTTTCAGCAATATTTCTATCTGGAATAAAAGCTACTTGGGTTGGATCAATCATCTTATTTAATAAAGGTCTTAGCCTAGAGACTAAAATTTTCGAAATCACCTTGTAGCAAACATTACAGAGATTGATAGGTCTGAATTAATTGAAATTATGAGCACCTTGAACTTTAGGGATGAGTGTGATATAAGTGCGATTCAACTCATGGAGCATCCATCCTTCTCTGAAAAAACTTTGAATAGCAGCTACAAGTTGATCTCCAATTATCGACCAATAATGTCTGTAAAATAAGCCAGGCATTCCATCTGGCCTCGAAGCTTTGAGGGGGTGCATTTCAAACACTACTCTTCTAATATCATCAGTAGATGGCACAGTAGTCAACATTTCATTCTCCTGAGCTGAAATACAAGGTTCGATTAGACCATCTAAATCTGGAGGGACATTGGGAGAGGAGGAATGGAACACTTCTAAGAATTTGGAAGAAAAGTACTCCCCAATCTCTTTCCTATTCATCAATCGAAGCCCATCCTCTTCCCTTATCTCTGTAATAAGATTTCTTCTCTCCTCACTAGAGTGGACAAATGAAAAAAATTTGTATTTCGATCTCCTTCTTTGATCCATAACTCTCTGGATTTTTGTTTCCATTTAAGGTCCTCTCTTTCCAGCCATTCATCTAGCTGAAGATATAAAGTTGCTTCCAACTCCAAATTTTCTTTAGTAGGAGCTCTGTTTTGAACCTCTTTTGTTCTTGCTTCTATTTCTCTAATTTTGGTCTTAGCATAGCCAAACTGATTCCTATTCCAAGCTTTTTGATGTCGCGGAAGCTTGAAGAAAAGCATACATGATGCTCTCTTGATGGAACAGAAACTAAACTGTTAGTTTCTGGTAGTAATACTTGAATCCACAAGGTGATAGGTCTGGAATCCACCAGAGAACACAATAGACACAAGTCTGAATTTTTATTGATCATAAACTATTAAAAACGTTTACAGACTTAGAGGCCTATTTAAGGGCTCGTTAAAACTTAACATACAAGAAAATATAATTTAAAATAACTCCTAATTGATACCTAATCATAACAGGAACCAAATTTGACCTAAAAAGCATTAAATGCACCTAAAAACAAGGAAATAAATCACCTAAACCTAAAATAACGTTTTTTTTACATAAAAATACCAAAAATAATAAATTACAATAATTAAATAGTAAATTGTGTCCTACATCACTTTTAAATCATGTCTAGTTTGCTGAATTTTCCTAGCCAACTTGAAACAATGAGAACCTTCTACATCACCTTGCCAAGCTTTTTCTACAATCCCAATGCTTGAATCATCTCTGGTCCACATTGCTTCAAATCTGAAAGGCTTAGCCCTCACTGACTGATCCATATGAGTGTCCAATATAATTGAAGCATGATCTGAAGCAGGGGCAACTAAATGCTTAACTCCAGCTTTCGGGAAAAGACATTGCCACTCATGATTGCACATAGCTTTGTCCAGCTGCTCTTTAATGTTAGCAAGATCTTCCCGTTTGTTGGACCAAGTGAATCGGGAACCGATATAACCAAGATCAATTGCACCTTCGCCAAGATATTTGCCACCTTTTTTATCCAAATTACAATACACACAATTGAAATCCCCCATTACCAACCAGGGGCATGCAAAGGCACTAACCAAGTTCTCCAAGCACTTCCAAAATCTTTCCCTGCCATTTACGTGGGGAGGGCCATAAATCAAAAGAAAGAGCCAAGGTGAGGAAGGAGGATCAAAATAGACCAGAGATGCAATAGCATTTTAATCAGAGTACACAATCTCTAAATCCACTCTAGCTTTCCAAAAAAAGGCTAGACCTCCAGATTTACCAACAGGATCCACACAAAACTTATCTACAAAACCAATACTTGAGCAAATTCTTTCAATCTTACACGACTTAGATTTGGATTTAGCTATAAAAACTACATCAGGACTTTCTTCCCTAATGAGAGCCTTGAGGGCTCTAACTGTCGGGGCTCTACCAGCACCCCAACAGTTCCAAGCAAGGGTCCTCATGGCGAGGGGTGGGGCTTGATAAGGCCTGCCTCCTCGGCCATTTGGATATTTAAGGGAAGGGAAGACTCACTTGAACAGTCTAGCCGTTCTTCATTATCTATCTTAGAATTCAAGGGGCTGCTATCCACATTCTTCATTCTGGCAAGAGCCTTAAGAGAAGTTTTGGCTTTTGGACGTGCTTTCTCCATTGCTTTCCTAGCTTTTCCATTCTTTTGAGAGGAGTCATAATTTTTGGTGAAGGAAGAGGGAGCACAATCATAATTGGAAGTTTGGGATATTCTAGAGAAATCATCATTATTGCAGACAACAGAGAAAGGAAACTCCAGTTTAGAGGGTTGGGACATTTGGGAAGGTTTAGGTTTTTTTGCAATAAGGTCAGAAGTATTTGAGTTAGTAGCTTTACGTTTTATTGGGCTATTGGGTTTAAGATTGCTTTGTAAGGAATGATTTTCAGATTGGGCTTTGGTTTGAAGAAAGTCTTTGGGCTGAGTTTTGGATGCCAAAAGGTCTATATGAGGAGATGTTTGTATAGGTGGCTTCATATAGGAAGATGTTTGTATAAAGTCTTTGGGCTGAGTTTTGGATGCCGAAAGGTCTATATGAGGATTGGGCCCAGCTGGAGATGAGGTAGGTTTAAAGTTCAAATGTGTAGTAGTGTCATAGTGAGAAATGTCACAACCCATATCCTCTGAACTTGTACGAGTAATGGAGAGCATACCCAAGATTTCCTCAGAACCTTCTCGAGCCCCATGCTCCGTGCTGCCCACTTTTTGTCCCATCAATTGACTGACATCAGCCAACACAGTTCCTACTCTCTCTTCTGCTTCATTCCGGTTAACAATAGTTGACGGAACTCTCTGGTTCCTCAATGAAGCTTCCACAATATTTGAATTCATCACTGAAGTTCCCACTTCTCTGTCATCTCCTGTTGTAACAGGATTACCAATGACCTTTGGATTCAAACCAGGTTGGAACTCATTATTCTCAGCACGAAGCCAATTTCCATAGTTTTCATGGGAAACATTCTCCTTGACTGTCCTTGGAGACTCTTCCTCTAGGCAAGATCTCAAATCATGCCCTAATCTACCACAGCCATAGCAAAAATTGCCTAGTTTCTCAAACTTGAAGGGGATCCAAAGCTCAGGAAGACCCTGATCATCTTGATCAAGAGGAAAGCTAGCACATAATGGACATGAGACATCCACTTCTACTCTGACTCTAACAAAATTTTTCCACACTCCAACTCTATTACCCACAAGATCAACCTCCAAGGTCCTACCTAAGAAACCACCAATTTTGAAAGGATTTTCTTTAGACTGTCTATTAAGAGGTAGGACATGAACCTGAACCCAGAAAACAGTGGTGGAAAAATCCACTTCATTAAGATTGAGATTTGCTCTAAACTTCTTCAGAATTACATGTTCACCTTTAATGGACCAAGGTCTACGATCCCAAACTCTTCTAACATCAGCTTCGTGATTAAAAGAAAAAAGGAAAACATTTCTATCAAGAATTGATACTTCAACCTCCGTAAATAAATTCCAAGCTTTTATCACTATATCTCTAACAACAACCCGGGAAAAGGATTTTTTGGACAGGATCTTACCAACCAAAAGGAGCTTTGATTGAACTGAGGATTCTTGATTGACTTCCAAACTGATTTTGCCTTTTTTCCAACCTAATTTCTCTGTTTTGGAGATGATCCTCTCCATGCTTGTGTTGTCCAGTATTTCCTCCATTAGTTAGGAAAAGACCATAGTGAGGTATCAAAATAGTTGATAGATAGAAGGACAGATTAAGGAAGAGTAACTGAGTGGGAGGGATTCAATGGTAGTGGAGACAGCGATGAAAATGGGAAGAAGGAAAATCCTTCAGGGACAAAGAAGATGGCGTCTTCACAAAGCTCCACTAGGAAGGGAAAGAAATCTTGTTATCGTCTCATACTGAAGGTGGCAATTCATTTAACAGTGTTTCTCTTACAAGGAAAATATGGAAGACCAGCATTTATGAGAGACTTAAGATGCACCTTTGGAGAATAGCATTCAATCTTCTTCCCACTAAGGACAAGTTGAGTGAGTTTTCACCATCTTCTAATGCTAGTTGCCCTATTTGTGATGTTTTGATTGAGTCAACCCTGCACCTTTTTACTCAGTGCTACATTGCTAGAGCTATATGGTTTGGTAGTCGTTGGAACATTAGAATTGACAGATGACAAGTTCAATCTCCGTCCCATTTGATTGAGCTAATTATTGATCCGCTGCCATCTCTCCAGCTGGATAAAGAGCAAAGAAATGATTTCTTGCTATTTGGAGCTCTAACTTTAGATATGATTTGGATGTGGAGAAACAAAGCAATTAATGAAAGATCTCTTCCAGTGGAGGGTCAAATTAACAGAAGCATTCAGAAGCTGTATTTGGAGCATTGGCGGCCCAAAGTTCCAGTGTTGGCAAATGTCCCAGCTAGAACCAGTGCCAGGTGGTGTTGTACAAGCCAAGGTATACTAAAGTTGAATTGTACGTGATGCAACAGTAGGTGATCTTTCTTCATGTATAGCTTTTGTTGCCAGAGATTGGAGAGGGAAGTTGGTGTTTGCGATTTCAAAGAAAGTTAACACCAACATCCCTGTTCAAGCAGAGGCTAATGCCATTCTATTGGCTGTCCACTTTGCTGTGAATTTCTCTTTTTGTAATTGCATCATAGAGAGTGATTGTAAAGTTTGTATAGATACCATTAGAGCTGGTGGGAAGTTAATTCCTTGGAGAATATTGAATTTTGTGGACTCAGTTAAGAATGTAATTAGAGACTATGGCAATGTATCTTTTAACTGGGTTCATAGGGAGGCTAACTAGGCTGCGCATGTGCTAGCCAAATGGTCCCTTAGCCAGTCTTTTTTTGGTTATTTTGATATGGGATTTGGCCCTCCAAGTTTTGTTAATGTTATCTTGGTTGAGGCATCCTAGGATTTTGTTTCTGATGTGGTTCAATATGATTTCTATTCAGCAAAAAAAAAAAAAAAAAAAAATGTTTTGACTAACAAAAAATTTTTCTGATGTGGTTCAATATGATTTCTATTCAGCAAAAAAAAAAAAAAAAAAAAATGTTTTGACTAACAAAAAATGACCACGGCAACAAATCTTGCTCATTTGTATATAGATAAAACAACTCCAATTGCTCCCGCTAATTTCCTTCTGTTTGGGCTTCTACACTAATTTGAAATAACTCATATGGTTTTCTTTTGGGCATATAGAGAATAGATGACAGCTCCAAAAATTACCTGAAGAGAATTTCAGAGTTTTTTGGAGAGATGATTGGTCAGCGTGGGCAAAGTTCTTTCTGGGCCAGTGGGAATGAATCTTCGGAGAATGACATCGAAATTCGGGGAGATGAGTCAGATCACGGTGATGAGGACGAAGAATGCTTGGCAGAGAAGAATCAAAGTCCGGCGATTGAAGTACACGTGTCGAATGAAGAAAACATCATCAGAGTAAGAGGAGGAGGATGTTGGTGATTCGGTGAAGGTATCATTGTCCGTGTCTTCTTCGGAGAAAAACGAGGTGGTTTTGTCGTACGGTTCGGTTTCTGTTATAGGGAGGAGGAGAGAGATGGAAGATGCAGTGAGAGCTGAACTAGGAATTATGAATAAAAAAGGTGTTGGTGTTGGTGTTGGTGTTGAAGGAAAGTACGACTTTTTCAGAGTGTACGATGGGCATGGAGGGTGCCACATGGCGAGGGCTTGTAGTGAAAGGTTGCATGGGATTTTGGTGGAGGAGGGAGGCGAGAGTGAGAGTAGTAGTGAAGAGTTAGAAGGGTTATCGGAGTATTGGGAGAGAGTGATGCAAGTCTAATCCAGTCATGGGTAACTTCTTCAAACTCTTCTTCTTCTTCTTTTGCATTGTCTTCTATTTTTACTAGTCGCATACCCGCGCATTGCGTGAGATAATTTTTTTTAGGGTGATCTTATTAAATATATTTGGGGTAATAAGTAATGACACTCTCCCATTTTGTTTATATTAATAACAAAATATTTTAAATTTATTTAAGAATCTGTTTATAAATGTTTAACCATGGTTAGTAAAGACATTACTCATAACTTTAGAATTAAAATACAAATTTATAAAATACCAAAATATTTGAAGTGACAAATCTCTCCATAACTTATTGGGAAAAGAAAAGGGAAAAAAAAAAAAAGCAGAAGACATTACTTAATATTTTGAAATACACTTTAATTTAAAATTTTAAAATAAGAGAATTTAATTTTAAAATTAAGGATAATTTTGGAACCTACCTTAAGCACAGGCAGGTTAGTACACAATATTTTAATATTAATTTAACAAAGTTTGTTTAAACAAATGTAAAGGGTGAAAATATTTTTTCCTTTCAAGCTTGGGGTAGAGTGTCATTTCTTCAAACCTCAATGAAGGGGAATGTAATTACCCCTATATTATTATTATTATTGTTGTTGTTGTTGTTGTTGTTGTTATTGTTGTTGTTGTTAATAATTGATTTTTCATTTTCTTTTAAATTAATAAAAACCTTACATATACCTTTTTATTTATTTATAGAATATACATTTTTTTAACCTTTACATATCTTTTTTTTTTATGTGAATCTTTACATATACCTTAAGTAAACTCTATATATTCCACTTCTTTAGATGTGTAAAATCATAAACTACTACTTCATAATGATAGTAGCTAATTAGTTTTATCACTTTTTTTCATAATTTCATTTATAACATTTTTTACTATTATCATATATTTACTGGCTAATGATTTTCATAACAGAGGTGTTAAATGAGATGTAGCATTGTTTATTAGATTTTTAAATGCAATTTTGTATGAAGATTACATATATATATATATATATATATATATAAACTTAAATGAAATGTCAAAAAAGGGATTTTAAAATTTTCTAACTTTATTTCTTATGTAATTTCTATTATTACGTGAGAACATCTCCTTTTAGTTATGAATTAGAGTTTGATTAGTTTTAAGTTTAAATATATTGCTATGATTGTGTATAATTATTGATTATTGATTCAATTTTTTAAGTGAATGTAACAGTTGATTTTATTGCACTGTAAAGTTTTTAATGTTCTCCATATTGATCATATTTATTTTTTATTTTTACTTCTCCTTACAACCTCTTTGTTTTCAATTAATAGTTACTAATTGGCATTTGATTTTTTTTTCTTTACCATCTCTCTCTCTCTCTCTCTCTCCATAGGCAACCTACTGTTTTCCAAAATTTGATGATGATTTATTGCATTAAATATGCATTGGGTTTTTTTTTTTTTTTTAATATTTAATTTTGCTACCCTTAAGTTAGTATATCCATAACTATTAGTTTCTTTATATTATATTTGGTTTGATATCCTCATTATTATTATTATTATTATTATTATTATATTATTATTATTATTATTATTTAACTGAGTGTTTCCTAATTGACATTTGTTTTGTATTATATTTTTCTTTGATGTATTAGGTTTGAGAATGAGTGTGTCGCTAGTATTACTCCACTTTATGATGACACTTTTATTTATTGAATTAAGTATAATTTTTAATTTTTAATTTTTAAATAAAAGGAGAGAAAAATATAAATAATTTAATGATATGGAAGATGTGGGGAGATGAATAGTGATATTAAAGTAGAAGGTAGTGGGGAGATGAAAAGATAAAGATAAGGAAAAGTTTGGACAAAGTGTAAGTGTAAAAAATAAATAAATAAAAAAAGAGTACAATTTTTTAAGGATAATTTTATTATTTAAATAAAATATTCCATGTTTAATTATTAAAAATAAAAAGAGAGAAAATATAAATAATTTAATAGTGTAGAAGATGTGACTGAATTTAAATGTTGAATAACATAAGATGAGAAGAAAAAAAAGTAAAAATAAAAATATATATATATATATATATATATATATATAACAATAATACCAATAAAGAGAAAATTGCACATAAAATATTTTGTTCTTTCTTATAACTCAAATTAAGATTGATCTTCTTTTTTTTTTTTTAATATGTGTTTTAGGATTGTGCTTTTTTTAATTTCCCATAAGAAAGTCTTTTCTTTCCCTTTTATAATTTTGATTGAATTTTGGTTTGGATTAATACTTAGTTGTTTTTGGAAATAGAAATTTGAATATGCCTGCCAATTTTTTGACTAATAAATTATTATAAAATCTATTTTTTATTTCTTTAGTTTTATTTTAATTTGGTTAAGTTGACACTGTAATTTTGTGATGATTTTTTATTATTATGATAATTTCCTTATTCCTTAAGAGATGAGTTGTATATTAAACAAATGTAACACACTACAACAAAGTTGGAAGAATATGGTTCACCTTAAAAATTATTAATGAAATACACAAAAAAAATAATATTAAAATGATATATTTGTAGAGATAAAAAGATAAAAAAAAATGTAAAAATTTTTTTTTTTTTAAAAGACAATACTTGAAGTAATTGTTACTTTTTATATATTACATTTCACTGCATAATATTTATATTCTCACGCATCGTGCGAGTCTGCGGCTAGTTTCCTATAAAAACTGAATGATTCTACAAGTCTTCTATTGGGAATAAATTCTAATCTTAGGTTGCTAAATGCAAATGTAGTAGAAACATGATGAGAGAGAATAATGGGTTGTGCTCATGGTTAGTGTAATAAGCATGTGATATGATTGTGGGCTTCCTTTATAATAGGATCTTTTGTTACTCTTAGAGCAAACAAAATGATTCCTTTATCCCACCCAAAATGTTTTCCTATAATGTCAATCTTTATCTTTTAACCTCTAAGAAATGCAATGCAATGGCCAAAGGATATGCCCCTTAATATATTGTCTCTAATCAAATAAACAAAGGCTCCTGTCCCCTTTAGGTACAGGTTTATACAGAGTTCAATTGTTTTCAATTGTTTTCTTTTCTCTGTAAGAAAGAACCATCAACCTTAACTAACCCAAAAAAAAAAAAAAAAAAAAGGACCATCAACATTAATTAGCGTTATAAGAAAGAGCAAAAAAAGGGTAACATTTAACAATTAAAGAGGAAAAAAAAAAAACAATTTAAAAAACAAATCTAAATGGCATTAACCAATGTGAGTTTTAAAGAACTCTTGGTTTACCTAGAATATAATAGAGAAAATAAAAATGAGACTAATACTAATTCTAGGAAACATATATAGAGAAATAGAAATAAGGATGCTAATTAAAGAACATTGGCAATACCATCAATCCCATTTGAAGCTTAATCATAGCTCTACTAATTTGCTGACTTTCAACTTTTGGCTGGTATATATTCAAGCATTCTCCAATGCTGTAAAATTCCTTATTGTTTGGTTTTACTTGAATTCCTGCAAACTACCCAATTAAATTAAGTGATAAAATGAGCATAATGATTCTAGTGTAGAAAAAAAGAATTCCCAAAGATTAGTAATTTGGCATAAATAGAAGAATGTATAAAAAATTCATCGAAAAATTGAGTGAGAAAAAGAAAGAGAACCTTTTTTTGAATTCTGACAAACTACCCAATTAAATTAAGTGAGAAATGAGCATAATGATTCTAGTGTAGAAAAAACAAAGAAGAAAAAAAGAAAACAAAGGATGCCCAAAGATTAGTAATTTGGCATAAATAGAAGAATGTATAAAAAAAAATCATCAAAAAATTGAGAGAGAGAGAGAGAGAGAGAGAGAGAGAGAACCTTTTTTTTGTGAGAGAAAACCATGCATAGAATGGAATAGATAGTTACCAATTTATAATAAGAGAGTGTGAATAAGAAGAGACAAAATAAAGGAAGATGAAGAGAAAGAAGAAGAATAATATTTATGTAGAGGGTAGTGGGTAGATGAAAAGAAGAAGAATAATATTTATGTAGAGGGTAGTGGAGAGATAAAAAGGTAAGGATGGAGAAAGGTTAGAAAAAGTGTAAATATTAAAATAAAATAAAAAGTAAATGTTAAAAACAATTATAAGAAAATTGGAAAGAAAATGATAATGAGGTGGATTCTAATGTGGCTTAACTGGAGCGTAGCAACAATAAATGCTATGCTTCAGCTTTTAGTAATATATAGATTAGAACTAAACATCAATTAATTATCCTACTTATCTGTCAAAAATCCCCTCAAATAAGATTTTGGCCAAAATAATAACTTCTTATCACACTTCATTTATAATATTTTAACATTTGTCCTATCAATTATAAGATCAACGACCTTTTATATGGAAATAACTCAGATGGGTCCTGTTGAGTAAATTTTTAAATTCGTTAATGCTTTAAAATCTCCATAAATTTGTTAAGTGACTCTATAAACTGATTGAGGTTCTTTCCACATTGATTGGACTTCAACAAAGATAAACCTAATGTTTTGAAACATGTACTTCTGTAATTGTTAATTCTCAGCTCATGTAAATTTTGAAGCAGTACTGTCTTGTGTCCTACTGAATACCAATTTATGTTTTCCACTGGTAAACTTCAAGCTCTAGTTTTTGGCCCACTGTCCATGGATTTGAGTCTAGAACAGTTCAAAATATTTGTTATGGTTTGAATAGAATTGATAATCAAGATAGTGGCATGATCATTTTAATGATGTTAGTTAATTTCCTCTGCTTTTTTTTTTATTATTATTATTATATAATCCTCTGCTTGTTAAATGCTCATTTGGAAGTGCTGATGTGGTACCATTTGTTTGATATTATTTGCTGATCGTATGCAATGCATATTCAGGTTGCAGTTTTCTAGTTCCCCAATGTGTATCATTGTTGTTGTGAGTTTATTCAATTTCCAAGTAAGTAATCAATTGCAAGCAAAATATTATGATATAGATCTATAGAATTTATATATATATATATATATATATATAAGACAAGAAATTCCCCCTTTTCAAGGATCATAAAGTCAGCTACAAGTTCAGATTTTTGGATGGTGATGGTGAAAAATTATTTGCGTTTGTCCATGTGTCAGAAAAGTTCAGCATCAGCTTGATTCGGCATTGCAATTCTGTTTCAGTCATGGGTAATGCCTTCTTCTTCTTCATCTTCTTTTATTTCACCAAAATTTCAATTAATTATCCTACTCATCCCTCAAAAACATCATAATTACAACTTTGGTAGATTAATTTTAGATTTTGGCCAAACTCACAAAGACACTGACACGAATGGTTCAATCTGGTGTGGAAGATTCTCTATTTGAAAAGAAAAGAAAAGAAAAATAATACCTGAATGAATGTCACTCAAATTTTAACTTGACATGTTGGCTTTCTTTTGTAGTCAATCTAAGTTGGTGACACATGAAAAGAAATTTATGTGTCCCTAGTCTTAAGAAGAAAGAGAGGGGTCGTCAAGGCTTTAAGATGTTTTTGTTAATTATCAAGTACAAAAGTTATAGGCTTAGGTAATTGCTATTTTTCAAGTTGTAAAGAAATATCATATGCTTGTTTCTTGTTTCAGAGTCTGAAGCATTTCGTTACATGAAAATGTGTGACATACTGGAGGCCTGTTACTAGCAGGAAAGAAGAAGAAACTACATATACCTTGACTTTGTTAGTTGGATCATTTACTCCCCCACTGTGAGGTATATCTCGATATTTTCTTCTTAATAATCTGTCTGTTTTTCCTTATCATTTTGTCCATCCTTGATAATCTCATGCTAAATATTTAATTCTTTTTGGCCTCATTTAAACCAAACATCTGATTCTAATATCTAGGTCTGTACATTGTGTGATGAATCAAATTTTCTCACATGGATGCACATTTGAGAAAGGACCACAAAAGCAGGTTCTCTATCATTTCATAATGGAAGCAATGAAGTACATCATGTGTAATCCATATTATATGGTGACAGATGAATGGTGAGCTAGGTAATTGACCAGTTTTCAGCTTATGTAATTTCCCATGTTATGGTTTAGGTTTTGAATTTAGTTTGCTAATTCTCATGGTTTAGTGTTATACATTGAGGAGATTTGTGTCATGGAAGAGAGGGAAGAGTGGAATGTTAGCACCAGCAGTGGATGGGAATGAGATGAGAAATGCTTGCTTTTCTTTCTATCTTTTTTAGTCATCCAATTTGGAATGACATTCAAAACTGGAACTACCTGTAATAGTCACCAATATGTGCAAGGAAAGAAGAAGAAGAAGAAGAAGAAGGAGGAGGAAATGAAGCCATTTTACTTTTGTTTGCTCTTGGCAGTTCAATTCTGATTCACATATAGGTAGATTTATATTGCTCTTTTTTTCTTCCTCAGATGCCATTGTGTTTACCTTTTAATCCATGTTCAATAACTTTTATTTTCAACACTTCAGGGTCTAGGAATATTTTGAATGCTTGAATCCTTTTTTCATTCAACAAGGTTAAGAAGAAATAGGGAAGACCCATGGCTCAAACCACGTAATCCTTTTTTAATTCATCTAATCTTATTGTTATAGAGTTATTTACTTGCTTTGTATCAAGTTCTCATGTCTATATTTTGTGCGTTTTCTGACTCAGAGGCAGAATAGTTTCATGGCATGAAAGAGTGCAAAGTGGGGGAAGCAATCACCTCGAGATATGAAGATATTACAAATACATTGGATCAAGTAATGATCACAGAACACCATTCTTGTCAGTGAATCAAAATTTTAATTGGTTTGTTGTGAATTCTTTTCTTTCTTATTTCCATCTGTCTCACTCAAGGAGTTTCCTCCACGGTGTGGTTTATTTCCTTCAAGATGTAGGAAACCATATCAAGAGTATGTCTGATTTTTTTAGGCCTATGGCTAAAAACTAAAATGAAGATATTACATAAATCGAGAATCTGCTTAGTTACATCAATGCAATGTATCTGACTTGAATATTATTAGTTGCTTAGCATTTGTCTAATTAGCCTTTGGAAGCACTTTAGTTTACCTTGATATCTTCCTAACAATTGAAAAGAACGTTCCTTAAAGGAGGGCTGTAATCTTATATTGATTATTTTCTAGGTAATTAATTATGGCTTAAAGCATTGTATATTTTCTAAATAAAGAATAAAATTTAGTGAAAATAGAAATTGACTTTCATTTTTTGCTATTACAGAATATATAGAGGAAAATTGGGTAATGCGAAACAATCCATAGCCAATGACTGTTAGATTTTTCTTTTTAATTTTTAATTTTTTTTTTTTTTTCATGGAGGTAGTGATCCTAGAAGTTGCACTAGTGTATGTTTAGTGCTACAAAACAATCTTACCTGCAAATCTTTTCAAAATGGTTTTATGGTATCTGTTTGTACTCTCATTCCTTTAACTGGTTATATTGCAGGTTGAACTCAAAACCAGTCCATATAGGTAAGCACAGCTTGCTTAAGAGGGAATGGTTATGCAAATGACTGAAATTTTATTTTGTCACCATAATTGGGAGAGCAGGAGGTTTTAGTAGCACCTTTGAAACTGTCTACAGCATTCAAGATTGAGGAATCTACTAAAAAGATCTTCTCTGCCATTAGTAACTTTAAGATTTAACTTTTCAATGCTGCCACGACCTTGCAAACTGCTCCAGTATATCTGTTTGATAATTTTTCATTTGAATCTCATCAGTTTTACTTAATGGGAGTAGACACAGCTCAAGGGCGGCTTTTGTGGTTTATGAGGTAATGTAAACTGATTTACCATTTTATTTGTTTTTTATTTTATGAAGCTAAAATTGGAGTTTTTTAAGTTCCCTGATTTTGAAAGGACTGGACCTGTTGGGAATTCAATCAAAATTCCAACCTGTGAGAAAAAAAAAAAAAAATAGAGAAAACACACGTCAAAGAAAACAATCATACGCACAAGACAATATTTACGCGGTTCGGCAATTTGCCTACGTCTACGGAGTTGCAGGGATTTCAATATTATTAGGGAAAAAATACAAAGTGCAGCTATAGTATTTTTTTTCTCTCTCTCTAAAAACACAACAACAGTAACAAACCCTAATCACAAAAAGGGCTTTTATATCCTGCGCACAGGATTATAATGGGCTACAAAACGGGCCAAAAAATTTAAACATAAACTAGGCTCTACAAAGCCCAACAAATCTCCCACTTGGAGACTAGTTCAATCACCAACATCAGCCGCTATCCTCCAAAAGCAATCCCTCATCCCTGCAACTCATCCTCCTGTTCTCAACCTAGAAGGCCAACTGAAGTTACACACAGCTTCAGCTTCTCAATAATGACACCCTTAGTCAACATGTCTGCCGGGTTCTTAGATCCACATATCTTCTCAAGTATTACCAGCTTGTCTTCAACAAGGTACCGGATAAAGTGGTATTTTGTTTGTATATGTTTCGACTTTGAATGAAAAGCTGAATTTTTAGCAAAAAAAATTGCACTCTGACTGTCACTGTGTAGAATGCCCATTTTTTGCTTCTTACCCAATTCATCTAAGAAACCATGTAGCCAAATCATCTCCTTTCCAGCTTCAGTTGCTGCAACATCCTCAGCTTCTGTAGTAGACAAAGTAACAATCTTTTGCAGATTTGAAGCCTATGATATAGCTGTACCACCCAAAATAAATACAAATCCAGTAGTACTCTTTCTACTATCAATATCGCCAGCAAAATCAGCATCTACATAACCTTGCAGTTTCAAACTTGCACCTGTGAAGCAAAGACATGTATCTGATGAACCCTTCAGATATCTTAGAATCCACTTGACTGCCTCCCAATACTGCTTTCCAGGCCTACTCATGAATTTGCTCACAACTCCCACTGCATGTGCAATGTCTGGCCTTGTACACACCATAGCATACATCAAGCTGCCAATAGCTGAGGCATAGGACACCTTGCTCATATAGTCCCATTCTTCTTTTGTCTTCGGTGACTGTTCTTTGCTTAATTTGAAATGACTACCTAAGGGTGTACTCACTGGTTTAGCTTCATTCATGTTAAACCTGCTAAGAATTTTCTTCACATACTCTGACTGTGAAAGTTTCAATGTACCATTAGCCTTGTCTCTAATGATTTTCATACCAAGGATTTGCTTTGCAGTTCCCAAATCCTTCATTGCAAACTGTTTTGACAATTGCTTCTTCAGATTATTAATCTCCTCAATACTAGACCCTGCAATGAGCATATCATCCACATACAACAGTAAAATGATATAAGAATTGTCAAAGAATTTAACATAGCAACAATGATTAGCTTCACGTCTCTTGAACCCAATTTTATGCATAAAATTGTCAAATTTCTTGTACCGCTGTCTAGGAGCTTGTTTTAGGCCATACAAACTCTTTCTCAGTTTGTAGACTAGATTCTCTTGTCCCTGAACAATGAACCCTTCTGGCTGAATCATGTAAAGGTCTTCCTCCAAGTCACCACGAAGGAATGCCGTCTTCACATCTAACTGCTCAAGATGTAAGTTTTCTACAGCCATCATTCCTAGCACCAGTCTAATTGTTGACATTTTCACAACTGGAGAAAATATCTCTGTGTAGTCAATGCCCTCCTTCTGTTGGAACCCTTTAACAACCAATCTGACCTTGTAACATTTGCTACCATCATGCTTATTCTTTATTCTGTATACCCACTTGTTGTGCAACGCCTTCTTTCCTACTGGCAATTCAGTCAGTTCCCATGTCTAATTCCTCAATAAGGAATCCATCTCATCCTTCATGGCTAACTCCCACTTACTTGAATTTTCATCTTGCAAGGCTTCATTATAACACTCTGGCTCACCACCATCAGTCAACAGGAGATAATTTAAAGCGGGTGAATAACGCTGTGGAGGTCTAATGTTCCTGGAAGATCTACGAACTTCAGCTACAGGTGTACTCTGATCTACCTGTGAATATACATTCTCCTTATCTTCTTCACCCCTTTTCTAGACAGTACTTTCAGTCAATCCATCTAAGTTAATAAACTCAGATTTCTTTTGATCTATCTCTGTAACATCTGACACTACAGTTGACATGTCCTTATACATAACTTGTTCATTAAATATCACATTTCTACTTCTGATGATTTTCCTGTTTTGTTCATCCCAAAACCTATAGCCAAATTTCTCATCACCATAGCTAATGAAAAAACATATTTTTTACTTTACATCATGTTAGGACATATGTGTGTTCATTTGTTAAGAACATATGTCAATTATTTATGTAAATTGGCTAATCCTTTTGACAAAACGGACTCTACTTGTAATTGGGTAGTTCTAGGTGTTTTTAATACTTCAAGAAACAAAGTTTCAAGATCAAGTGTTGAAGTCATCAAGTCTGTCCAAGAAAAAGCAAGTTGAAGTGCAAGTTCATTAATTCTCGACACCTTTTCAATAGCTACCTCGACACCTACTATCTGTCGAGAATTACAAAATCAGTTTTTCTGATTTGATTTTCTTGGGATTCGTGAATATACTTTTGAACATTCTTTTCTTCTAACCCTAAACATATAAAAGGATTGTTTTAAGAGCCGTCAAAATATACACAAGTTGCAAAAGCATTGAACAATCTTTGTTCAAGGAAATTATGATCAAAAGACGAAGTTCTTGACCTAGTTCATCATCTCTCAAAAAGTTGCTGTGTATTTGCACCTTAGGGTTTTGTAACCAAGCATCTTCCTGATCTTCATCGTATTGGATGAACTGAAGAATTTTGCAGCCAACCTCTCCTTCTTAGTTGGTGTTTGAAGTCACGTACTGAGATCCGTGCATTGGTTAGTCACGTACTTGGGAGCCGTGCATCAAAGGTGGAAATTGTCACTATAGATCAAGTCCAATTGGGTATTAGGGTAAGGGTTCAACTGTAGGTTAGTAAGGTACTTGGGATTCCTTTACTTGTAACCGCTTGATTTGATAATAGTGGAGTTTCAGAAATGGTGACCTGAAAATCACCCGGTGGGGTTTTTGCCGTTAGGGTTTTCCCCATTCGTAAACAAATCACCGTGTCTTTTTATTTCCGTTGCATATTTGGTTTTTTGGTGATTTGTTTGTGCTTCCACGCAATTGCATGATTAATTGATTAATTAATAACTTGGCTAATTAATTAATTGGTATAATCATAAGGGGTCATTCAGATTGTGGCCTATCACATCAAGTTTACTACGAGTATCAGAATCAATATGAACATAAAAAACACAACCAAAAACTTTTAAATGTGAAAACTTTACCTCTTTGCCACTCCAAACCTCTTCAGGAAGTCTGAACTCCATAGGAACTGATGGCCCTCGGTTTATCAGGTAAGCTGCAGTGCTAACAGCATCAGCCCAGAAAGTTTTTGGTAGTCTAGCATGCAACCTCATACTTCTAGCACGCTCATTGAAAGTTCTGTTCATGCGCTCAGCCACACCATTCTGCTGTAGTGTCCTAGGAATGGTCTTCTCCATCCTAATTCCCTATGCAACATAATACTCACTGAACCCTCCATTTATGTACTCTCCTCTATTATCTGACCTCAAACATTTTACTTTTAAACCTGTTTCTGTCTCAACCATGGCCCTCAATTTCTTAAAAGTTTCAAATACGTCAGATTTATTTTTCAGAAAATAAACTCATACCTTTCTACTTGAGTCATCAATGAAAGTGATGTAGTACCTTGAACCTCCAAGGGATGCAACCAGAGAAGGCCCCCACAAATCAGTGTGTACTAACTCCAATTTTTCTGCCTTCAGTGTCCTGCCAGTTTTCAAGAAGCTCACCTTTTTCTGCTTTCCTAAGATGCAGCTTTCGCACATGTCAAAATCAATGGACTTTAATTCTGGTAGTTTTCCTTTTGACAGTAGCATTTTCATCCCTTTCTCACTCATGTGACCAAGTCTGCGGTGCCATAGGCTTGTATCAGTACTTGCATCAGCAACTGCAATTGTGTCTCTTGGACTTGAGGTCATATATAAAGTATCAGTCTTCTTTCCACGAGCCAATACTCTAGCTCCCTTTGTAACCTTCTAAGTACTACCAACAAATAGTATTGTATGCCCTTCATCATCAAGTTGTCTAACAGAAATCAGATTCCTCCTCAGGTCAGGAATATGTCGAACTTTCTCCAGTAACCAAACAGACCCATTAGGTAACAATATCCAAACATCTCCCATACCCACAACATCCAGGGTTGAACCATCAGCCAAATACACCTTACCAAAATCACCTGCAGCATAGTTCTGAATGATTTCTCGGTATGGAGTGGTATGAAACGAGGCTCCTGAATCCAAAACCCAATCATCAAGTGGACTGTCTACTGCAAGAAGTAATGCATCCTGTACTTCTTCTGTTACAGCATTAGCAGAATCATCTTCATTGTTTTTCTTAGGACTTTTGCATTGGTTCCTAAAGTGACCTATTTTCCCACAATTCCAGCATTGTACTTGTTGGCTTGATCTAGACTTACTTCTGTTCTGATTAGAATTTCTGGATTTTAATCTGCTCTGATTTGAATTTCTGTTATTACCTCTGCCTCTTGTCTCAAGGTTTAAGGTAGAACCAGATTCTGAGGTTTCACCTGCATCTCTTCTGCAAATCTCCTCAGCCAGAATTAAATCTCATATATCATTGTATTTGAGTTTTTCCTTTCCTGTAGAATTGCTTACTGCCATCCTCATTGCCTCCCAACTGTTTGGCAAAGAAGCCAAGACGATTAGAGCACGAATCTCATCATCAAAATCAATTTCTACAGACTACAATTGATTTGTGATAGTGTTAAATTCATTCAGATGTTGTGCTACTGATGCGTTCTCTGCCATCTTCAGATAGAACAGTTTCTTCATCAGATGCACTTGTTTTTTGCTGATGGCTTTTCATACATACTAGACAAAGCCTTCATTAGATCTGCTGTGGTCTTCTCCTTTACAACATTGTATGCAACAGATCTAGACAGAGTTAACCTGATAACTCCCAGTACCTGTCTGTCAAGAAGAGCCCATTCTTCAGCCTTCATCGCCTCAGGTTTTGTCTCCAAAAGAGGCAGGTGCAATTTCCTCCCATAGAGATAATCTTCAATCTGCATCCTCCAATACGCAAAGTTTGTGCCATCAAACTTTTCTATTCCAAACGCCTTTCCTGCTTCCTCTGCCATTGCTCCCACTCAAACCTAATCCTAGGCTCTGATACCAGTTGTTGGGAATTCAATCAAAATTCCAACCTATGAGAAACAAAAAAAAAAAAAAATAGAGAAAACACACGTCAAAGAAAACAATCACACGCACAAGACAATATTTACGAGGTTCGGCAATTTGCCTACGTCCACAGAGTTGCAGGGATTTCACTATTATCAGGGAAAAAATACAAAGTGCGGCTACAGTGTTTTTTTCCTCTCTCTAAAAACACAACAATAGTAACAAACCCTAATTACAAAAGGGGCTTTTATATCCTGCGCACAGGATTATAATCGGCTACAAAACGGGCAAAAAAATTTAAACATAAACTAGGCTCCACTAAACCCAACAGGACCATGTGATATTAAGAATTTACTACAAAATTATAATCTATATATGAAACTTGTGTTAAAGAGTACTCTTCTCAGTAGGAAATTTGGAGTATTGTCAAATGATTTTGCAGCTAAATCTCCTAAAATTATTGACAATGTCATATCTAGCTCATCTCCTAGTGTAATCTATGATTATATCTCTAAACAATCTTCTTCTGTTTGTCATTCATGAATTCAGATCATAGACAAAGTCCTCCAGTTGTTACAAATAGCATTAGACCAACAGATTAACATATACCATGTGGGCAGATTATTTACATCGGATGAGGAAGATAAGACCAATCTCAAAGAGGAAACCCCATCAGGAACATCAAGGATTCAGTGAGGAAGGAAATGAGAACGAGCTTGACACCACCACTCACAAAGGAAAGTGAGGAAGATAATGTCTCGCAAAATATATTATATGGTATATTTTTCCTTTAACTTCCATTTGTTTGTTTGATTATCAAATCCCTACTTATTGCTGCTTCTCATTTGAATAAAGTCTTTGGAACCTCTGTTTTGTCGTAGGAATTAGGATTATATTTTCTGGGTTATTTTTATGCTAATCATCTTGCATATGAGTTAAATAAGTTGCAAGGCATAGTAGTAAAGTTTACTGTAGGAATTACCATTCTGCTGCTGGAAGATTTGAGATTGACCTCAAATTTCATCTATTGTGCCTTTAATGTCCTTTATATACTCCTCATCATCATGTTTAAATTGCAGGTCTGCTTTTTTATTTTATTTTCTTTCTTTTCTTTCTTTCTTTCTTTTTTTCCTCATAATTAAGGTACTTTTCTGTTAGCTTTTTTAAAGTTATCTAAAAGGTACAATATACATATATATATAATCATCACTATGAATTTTTACATTATTCCAATAAAATTGCTCGACATCATTCCACCATGTGGTTATATAAGTTTTAAATATAGTCAATGAATTACTAATTTATGTCGATCTTGCAAAATTTGGAATTTTGGTAAATATTGTTGCCTTTCCTTTGGCCTCAATTCAATATAATGCTACATTGCATTAATGGTCTTACATCCAGCACACAGAAAATTGACTATGATATTCTGTATTGTGTACTCCTTTCTGAGAATTTGTGGATGAGGAATAAAAAAACCAGATTGATCTTGGGATGCGTTTGAACTTAAAACTTTAATTGTTTGCTGATTAATGATTATTTTCAATTGATAGAATCATTTTGATGTCAAAATAAGAAATTTTCTTTGTATTTACGGTAAATATTGTTGAAATTTTTTATTTCCTACGCTTTGATCCTGAAGCAACAACTTGTTTGTAAAACTTGTGCAGTCTAAACCTATTGGAGAAGTGTAGTTTATAGTGGTCAAAGCTGTTAAGCAACGACGCACCTCAATATCCATGTCTTACATTCTGGTGGTCAAAGATAGCTAATTGAGAAACCTCCATAGGCAGAATGGCAAGTCTTTATACGGCAGAGCGACAGAGCTCCCTTTCTCTTCTCGCTGAAGCTCTGTCCTTGTTTACAAAGCTCTATACTCAATTCATACACACAAATGCTTCAAGATCAGGCTCTAATCAACAATATAAATGTAACATGTCATGGATGTCAAGATGAAAAAATGTCGAGCAGTGACATATGAATAAGAAACCTGGCAACTGGCTTCATGTATAACTGTAAAATTTTCTTTTCCTATCTTTTTGTTGTTTGAATATGAGTGACTGGTTATCAAGTTTGTCATTATAGGACGTGATTTCGAAAGTACTCAAATTGCTTGTGTTAAGAAGTAGAATTTATTTGTATACTCAGATACTTCTTTTAAATTTCAATTTTTTGAACACTACTAAGAATATATAATTATGTATATGTATTGTGTGTATTTCTGGGGAGAAGCCCAAGCAGTGGGATTCTGTTCTTGCTGTGGTTGACAGTGATTCCAAGATGTCTCACCTACAGATCCGTTTCCGGATTTAGGCCCTTGGAGCAAAATCTTCTTGTTTGCATATATTATTAAGGAAACTTGAGTGGCATTCATTTTTACAGCTGCAGATGAGAAAAACCAAGGGAAAAAATGTTTGTGGATATTTGCTTCTTGGAGGTAAGGTCTCACAATTTTGACTTCCCCTCTCTTTTGGTTCTTGCCAGGATTTTCTTCCCTTATTTAACACCGTATTAAGTGCTTGTGTTTGCTCCACCATTACCCCTCCTCTCTCTCTCATCCCCTTTTAGAATCTGTAGAGGAATTGCACCTGCTGCCAGAGTTACAGCCATGGAAACAGACTCAGAAGATCCCAAGTTTCCTGATGCCAGAGCTGCAGAGACACCAGAATCTGCAAGTGTAGATCACCTGGCTACAAGATCAACGGACCAAGGTGATTCATTTTCCAGACAGGCTTTGGAATGGTATCCTTATTTTTGTTTTTTATGCTTCAAATGCTAACGCCCTTGCTTCTCTTTTGCAGAAAAGGGCAAGGCAGTACAGCTCACCGAGACTGTCTGGGTGTTGCTGCTGGAACCCAGGGCCTTGCTTCATCAGAGAGAGATTTGAGCTTTGACTCCAACATGTTGATGCGAGTTGGTAATATGGCTGAATCTACCATGACAAAACTGGAAGCTTTCATGGAGAGGTTCGAACACAAGAAATACAGTGCTGGACATGCCCCTCGGTTTTGGTCATTGGAGGGCCCCCAAGCTGACTTTCGTCGATTTAATGTTCAACAAGACTCTGTCATTCTGCGGGATCAATTAGTGGGACGTTATGGTGACTTTACTGCAGGCTTCAAGATTGGAGCAATCACTGACAATTTTATGATCAACCTGCTGTATGAGGTCTTGATGGACATGCACCATTCTAGTTTGGACACCATCAATGAGCCTAGGTTGCTAGAGTGGAACAATGTAGTGAGAGCTTGAGATGGTACAACAAGGCTTTGACTTGGATTTTCTTCTTGACCACTAGCTGTTCAGTTAAGGACTAAGGCTAAGCTTGAGGCTTTGGAGGTTAGGATTGCTGACTTGAAGAAGCTTTTGGGGCTGCGTTTATGTATGAAGTACTGGTTGCGTTTGTTATCATGTAAGGGGCCTTCAAAGGTTTTTTTTTTTTTTAATCAAAAATTTAAGTTATTTGGGTTAGGTACTTGCTAGTAATCAACTCATAAAGTAATATTGTGTATGCTTGGAGTATTTCATTATATGGAAGTGTGCAAAATACACAAGGTAACCATCAAGCGAGAAGAAAAGACAAGATGCTACGTTGTCTTAGTTGGATTATGTACTCTTCTACTGTAAGGCATATCTCGATATTTTTTTTTAATCATTTTTCTTTTTTTACTTATAACTAGCAAATTTGCATGATATACGAAAAAAAAATTAGATGACTTGCTTTTTGTTAAGTGAAAATTGAAAATAATAAACGAGACTTATAAGTGTTAGTCCCAACATCTTCTTAAAATGATATGATTATTTTCTAACAAAATATAGTTGATATAATATAATAGATTAAAAAAAAAAATTTAGCTATCTATATTTATTATTTGAAATTGTTTAAATGTTGTAAGTAATTTTTTATGAAGCATAATACATTATACATTCAATTATTAAATAATACAAGATATTTTGTAAATAGCGTAATTTGTTTTTAGCCTTCCTTATAAACTGTTCATCTTCTATATGTCTTGAGTGACCAAAAGAGAAAATAGATACAAGTAAATTTATCACTTATATTAGAAAAAAAAATACAATACTTTAATAATATGAGAAAATTATAATTTTCTCAAAAACCTACCAACATTATGCTAAGAATATGACATAATTGCCAATAAAGCAGCTTCTCTATCTACATAAACTTCTCCTCTCAAAGCATAACCAAAGTAGACTTAAGTGAACCAAAATGG
Organism: Quercus suber; assembly: GCF_002906115.3. Lineage (NCBI taxonomy): Eukaryota > Viridiplantae > Streptophyta > Magnoliopsida > Fagales > Fagaceae > Quercus > Quercus suber. The sequence goes on along the minus strand of NW_027069595.1, from coordinate 783,248 downwards.
ACTATAGTAAACTGAAATGGACCTAAGTGGACCAAAGAGACCATAATGGACCAAATAATTTTTTCTACTGGAGGATCATGGAATGAGGACACTCATGCAGCTTAATTACTTTAAGCCAATATGTCTGCTAAATTTGGTAGCATTTGCAATCCTATTGGCCATCAACCAGATGGAAGATGGTTTCCCATTAAAGTGTAGTATGTATTCTATATACAACTCTATCAACATTTGTAATGATGTTTCATCTAGATCAAATTATTTTAATGTAGGACGGAAAAATGATTCATTAGAGGGATTATTTGGGTTTGTTCTCTGTTTTAAGCATCTCATTTCCTGTTTGCATTTGAAAATTTTCTAATAATGTTTGCAGTTAGTTTTAGTGATTCCTAAATGATTATAATTGGAACAACCTAGATTTTGACCCTAAATCCATTTGGAATAATTACTAAAGATGGTTTGATACAATGCTTCACATGGGCCTTTTCCCTTCCATTGTGGATTTTAATCAACTATTGGTAAACTTGGTTCTTTTTTAGAGATGCACTGTTCCACCAAATAGAGACTAGGAGAGTCATATAAGATAGCTTATTCATGGTAAGGTTCCCAATGTTGGTTGGAAAGTGGTAGATCTCTAAACTGTTTCGAATAAAATCTATCATATACTTTATTTAAATCCAACTTAATGGCTTCAAAATCCATTGCAACCTTTCTTTCTAAGCATGGTCTTTATTTAAATACAATTTTAATATTTTCACTCACTCTTTTACCTCAGCCAAAGTCTACTTGGCTGGGACGGAAAATGTCATCCAGGAAAAGACACAAATGCTTAGTAAAGATTTTTCATATGAATCAAACCACATTGCAAAGTGTGTTGCATAGGCTAATAGGTTGGAAGGATTTTGGGAATCAAGACCAGATTGGTGTGAACCAGTCCCTAGAGATGGTGCCCTTTAAGAAAACAATAGAATTATGGACAACTAAAATTCTTACAATTTCACATAAATTAACCTAGCACCTCACATATTGGCCACCACAATTTGTAATTTTAAAATTTTTTACTAGCTCATGTGTAATGTGATAGACTAATCTGAAAATGCTTTTGAATTTTGTTGTGTCCTAGAAAGACTATTAAAAAAATGATTTTGATATCCTATAGTACTAGGTAGGATATCCAATTCCAATTGCAAGCCACATTTCCAAGGTCCTTGTCCTAACATTCCTTAATGTGCTAGGCCCAATCCAACCTACAATAGGACCAAGTAAACTTAAATTTGGTCCACCAAGACCCAAATTTAAAAGTCCACATTCCACAATCCTTCAAAACAATCTCTAAAAGCTTATATTGCTTAGGCTTTAATTTGTGAAACGGCACCCATTTTTCCACATTAGCAATTCTTTACAATCTCCAACAGTAACTAATCTTGATTAATTGGGCCCACAAAATGCCTAAAATGATCCCTCGCAGTCTAAAGCCTACCTTGAAAATGAGGTGAAACATATGTGGCCATCAATTTCAGACAAAAGTTAAATGATTTTTCACTATTAGTGAGTGTCAGATTGGTTTCATATATGTCTTTTTTTCAAGGTCCCATTATTAAGGACAAAGAAGAAGAAAAAAAACTATAATCCAAAATTAAAAAATTCATATGTCCGTTTTTCAGGGTCCCATGATGGACAAAGAAAAAGAAAAAAAAAAACTATATAGTCCAAATTTTAAAAAGTTGAAATGTTTGTTTTTCAGGGTCCCATGACGAAGGACAAAGAAAAAGAACTACAGTCTAATTTAAAAAGCTAATGACATTTTTTTTTATGGGCAGTGGTAATGTGCACCGCAAGTTGTTGATAAAAAATAATTTTATGTTAATAAAATTATTTTTTTGTTAGATTTTTGACCAATTTTATAAGGTTTAGAGCCAATAAAGCTAACTATTTTAGTTTCACTTGTCATTTTAATACTAGTTTTAGTTATTTCATTAATTTATATTAATTTTTTATTAGATAAGCCTTACAATAAATTATTCTTAATGAATACTTCTAAAGTGCGTGTTATTTTCCTTTTTTTTTTTTTTTTTTTTAATAATAAAAAAGTTAACTACTATACTCCAAATTTAATAAGTTCATGTCTTTTCTATCAGTGTCCCATCAGGAAGGACTAAGAAAAAAAAAAAAAAAAAAAGAACTATAATCCAAAATTAAAAAGTTCAAATGTCTCTTTTTCAGGGTCGACGCACAAAGAAAAAGAACTATAGTCCAAAATCAAAAAGTTAATGACTTATAGCAAAAAAAAAAAAAAAAAAAGTTAATGACTTGTCAGTGGGTTGAAAAGAAGAAAGATATGAATGTGAACTGGGAACTGATCATCCGCGTTGACTTCGTTGACCAAACTTGGCCCTCACGTTTTTGAGATAGTGAATTGCATTGGATGCTTTGCTTACTGAAGTCTGAAACAGCTGCTGCGTATAAGACTAACTTTTTAATAGGGGTGTGCAAAAAACCGACGAACCGAACAAACCGGCCGAAACCGACTGAACCGTTGTCAAATTTTCAGTTCGGTTTCGGTTTGGTTCGGTTTCGGTTTCATTTTTTAAAAACCGAAATTTTCGGTTTCGGTTTCGGTGTTGGATTTTTTCACCTGAAACCGAACCGAACTAACCGAATATATATATATATATATATTTATGTATCATTAAAACATAACTGCTCAGTGGCTTAATGGTATGCTCCTTATGGTTTAGCTACCTGATCCCAGGTTCGAGCCTTCGCGCAGGACGTGAGTATTTTTTTCTACTTAATTTTTTAAAACCCTAGTAGCATAAATACGTAAATACCCTGTTTATTCTTCCCTTTTCTTTCTTCAGCCGCCCCTTCCCCCATTTTTTTCTCTCAATTTTCTCTATGTCTCTCTCTATCATTCTCATCTGATGCAAACTCTGCAATCACATCATCAACAATACTATCACAACCCGAAAACCCTTTTGCCTTCTCGTCCTTGCCCTTTTTGAACACTGATGATGTGAACATCGACGAGAGCCTCTGTTTCCCCATCATAGCTGAGGCGGCCGATAAAGAAGCAGAAGAAGCGGAGGGTTTCCTCGGCTGTGGCTCCTTCTTCTCTGCCTTCTTCTGCTTCGGCCTCTCCGGTTCGTCGTCCGACTCACCGAACGATAAAGGGAGGCTGGACTTGGACCAGTCCTCTCCCTCGCCCTCGTCACCGTAGCCGAGGCCGTCATCGTCGACAATAAAATCCCTAGCCTCCTCTTGCCGCTGGGCCACGAGTGCACCGTACTCGTCCTCTTCAACGGTGTCGTAAATCGGTTTCTCCAGCTTGATCTGGAACTCTACGCCGACGCCGGACTCCGATCGGTGGGATCCGCCCTGACGAAGGGCTTTCAGACGCTCTAGAGCCTCGTGGTGAGCCATCACCTCTAAGCCTCGAGCTCCCTGCGGATTGAGATCGGAGATAGAGGGTGAGGGCTTGAGAGATGGAGGCTTGGACCATGGCCATGCCTTTCTCTTCTCTCTAAGTCACATGTCCTCAACAACGGTAAAGTTCTGTCTGGACCTTTTGCTAATTCAAAATATTTTCAATTTTTTGTTGGAATTTGTATGTAATACTGTAAATTGTTGAACAAATATTGTTGGAAATTTTTCTTTCTCTGCTCTCTCTCTGTTGCTCTATCACTTTGTTTTTTATATGTGATTAAATTTAGGGTTTTGAAAATTTCAATAACCCTCTCTTTGGAAAATCGAAAACCGACCGAAACCGACTGAAACCGATATACACCGAAACTGATGGTTTTCCAGTCATTTCAGTCGGTTTCGGTTAAGAATTTCACAAACCAAAATATTTGGTTTCGGTTGGCCATACCTATACAAATCGACCGAAACCGAACCGAGCACACCCCTACTTTTTAAATATTTTTGAGTCCTACTTATAATGAAATAAAGCAAATATCCATTACTTCAAAATTAACACAAATTTGATCTAATTTTGGAGTTAGAATGATTTTTAAAAAAAAGAAGTTAGTATGAATATGAGATAACCATTTGAGAAAAATATTCAACAAATTAATAAAATACTTGGTTTGGATTATAGGGAAAGAGCCAGTAATCTATTTTGGGGGAGCAACTTTTAGGACCAAAAGAAACTCGAGCGTGGGCACACACATGCCCATATGTGATTATATATACGAAACTTTTGACCTCTTAAACATGGAAAAAAATTGGCCTTTGCCCTTTTTAAAAAAATAATCTAGCATTTTGCTATTTTTCTTAAATTAATTAGAGAAATACCCTCTTTTGAATATCGATTTTTTCAAAATCGAGTTAAGCCCTATAATGGCATTTTTAAGGAGCCTATAGTGATGTTTTAAGGACCTATAATGGCGTTCTGTAACTCGATCTTCATGAAATTGAGTTATAGGTAAAAAAAAAAGAAAAAAATTGCATGTAACTCGACTTCATAGAGATTGAGTTAGAAAACGCTACTATAAATCCTTAAAACGTCACTATAAGCTCCTTAAAACACCACTATAAGGCTATAAATTTTTTTTTTTTTTTTTTATAACTCAATTTTGAAAAAATCGAGTTTCAAAATAGAGGCATTTTCCTAATTAGTTTGAAAAAGAGGGCAAAATACTGGATTTTTTTTTTTTTGAAAGGGGCATTTGCCCATTTTCTCCCTTAAACATGTAAATTTAATTTTGAACAAAGTAACTTCATTTACCACTCACAACATTACTGATAAACTTGTGCAATACACTATAATCAAAGAATTAGTCCGCTTATCCCATGCATATATAAGCACTATTTGATCTACAAATATCAAAGTAATAGCTAATAGTAATGTTACATTCATAACTGTTTTACAACAAATTCTGTGGCTAATTATTATTCATGAATAAAAAAGTTATGTAAGTGATGGACCTAATTTAAAACCAATAGTAGCTTACCGATTAGGATTTTTTGTTATAAAATTGTTGTAAAAATATTGTAAAGTTAACATTATTCTTTTAGGAAACTATCATTCCAATCAATCTCTTAAAAAACTCGATTTTCTTTTTAATGACCGCTCATGTGACTTTGCACTCTTTCTTATCTCAAAGATTAACAAACTAAATACTAAGACAACAAATTGAAGGAAAAAAAATTATATTTGAGTAGTCAAGAAAATTATGACAATGTCAAAAAAATAAACATTCTTGAAATTAAGTTGACAATGTTAAAAAATCCTTGGACAATATTTTATAAGTCATACTAAATAAATATTCTACTTTGAATTTTTTGTTACGGGGGCCAGTTTATTTTTGTTAGAAGCCAAACTCTTGAAGCTTTTAATTTTGATAAAAAAAGAAAAAGAAAAAAATCACATACAATTTGTTAAATATTACTGAGGCTTGCCCGCTGGCTAATATAGCTACGTCCCTGATTGAATATTCGTTATTATATGCATGTGTTATTACCATGGTCTACATAGTTGGCAACAGTATTCTTTGTGCTGTGTTGTTAATTTAAAATTACTTTTTTTTTTCAAAAAAAATTAAATTAAATTAAATCACATGTAAGTTTGCAGTGTTTGAACATATAACTTTGAAGTTTAGAGTTTTTCATTTGTTACATAGTAGATATTTGTTAGGTTTTAAAGATTTAGGATTAAATGTATAGAGTCTCAATTTGTATATGTTGGCAAATCGAGAACAAAAATATATCTAGAATAGGTGTTAGACATTGCTTAAAGTGTTTAAAGTCAAGTCTCAAGAATATTCAAGTTGCAGGAAAAAGAAGTCATTTTCTGTGAAGCTTGATCGATCCAAAGATCAAGCTCAACCGATCGAAAATCGCAGAAAAATAATTTCTATAGAATTTTAAATCAAGTCCAAGCCTGTGAAAACATTTAGGGTTTCAATCCAACACTTCTAAGTATAAAAGGAAAACCCTAACTACGTTTTGAAGAATCTTAGAAGACTTGTGAGTTACTCCTGTGAGATCTGAGAGGTTTTGTATCTTCTAACTTTACAAGTGTCTATCGGAACAAGATCTATAATCAAGTGCTAGTGGAATCTAGTTGCTGCAAGTTCAGAAAGCGGTTATCTGAAACTTTTGAATGAGATTTCAAAGCCACAAACGTGGGAATTTGTGTTCTGTAAATCTAAGAGAGAAGGAATCTGTGGATTCGGAGCTTGTTTATGGTCGCGTCAGTAAGTTACTACTGGAGGTAGCAATAAATTTAGGGTTAAATCTTTTGTAAAAACTTCAATTCTCTTTTAGTAGATTTGTTTTATCTTGAGGATAGCTAGGTCCAATCCTCCCTAGGTTTTTACCTTGAGACAATTCGTTTCATTGGTTTTCCTAGGTGATCATATCGGTGTGCTCTTTACTTTTCCGTTGTTGTGCATGATATGATTTTCTTCTGTTTAACCTAGATCTCATAATTAACCTAAGTAATCACTTAGCTAATATATTAAGTTAAACAATCTGTTTTAAGGGGTCCAAACAAACAAACAATATTATCTTACATATATAATTAATTTGTGTCAAATTTATTCCTTTTTCCAATCAAATTATCAATGATTATGTGTTTTTTTTTTTTTAATCTTTTTTTTTTCTTTCAAAAAGTAGAATCTTTCAATACTCGGTTTTGATCCTACAATCCAGTCCAAATGACCGTATCATTTATCTTATGTAAGATCATAATTCTAATTATCATGGTGTGAATTGATGATGTACTACAACAGATGACTTCAAATTATCGTTTGTATAAGAAAGTTGAATGGCAAGGAATTTCATAAAGAAATTTTTTCATAACATTCCTTTTAGCCCGTTAGACCTGAAAGATTAACCAATAAGACGAGTGCTAATTATCTACTTGACATAAACGCAATTTAGGCCCATTAATTCCAAACTTATAACACATTCAAGCTCTTTTACATGAATGATTGAAGCATGGAGAATGGAGGTACCTGACCTTATTGAACAGCACAGGGCTGAACACAACGGTCAATCTTCAATCTACCTTCTTGATCAAGTTAAATCGTACGTTTTCTATACATATGTGTGTATGTACAGGGTCATACGTCTGTTTTTCAGGGTCCCATGATGAAGGACAAAGAAAAAGTAAAAGAAAAAGAACTCTAGTCCAAAGTTAAAAAGTAATGACTTTGTCAGTGGGTTGAAGAGAAGAAGAGATGAATGTGAACTGGGAACTGAGCATGCCACGCGTGGACTTCATTGACCAGACTTATCTCTCACGTTTTTGAGATAGTGAATTGCATTGGATGCTTTGCTTACTGAAACAGCTGCTGCATATAGGACTACCTTTTTAAATATTTTTGAGTACTACTTATAATGAAATAAAGTAAACATCTATAACTTCAAAATAAACACAAATTTGATCTAATTTGGAATTAGAATGAATATGAGATAATCATTTGAGAAAAATATTCAACAAATTAATATAAAAAAAATTAAAAAAAAAAAAAAAAAACTTGGTCTGGATTATAGGGAAAGAGCCAAAAATATTCAACAAAAACTAGTCTTGATTATTTAATCTACAGATATCAAAGCAATAGCCAATACACCAATCAATAATTATTTTAGGAAAAGTAATATTACATTCACAATAATTTCACAACAAATCTTAGGTGGCAAATTATTGATGAATAAAAAAGTAATGTAACCTAATTTAAAACCAATAGTTGCTTGTCACTTAGGATTTTGTTATAAATTTATTGTAAAATGTTGTAGACTTAAATTACTCTTTTAGGAAACTATCATTCCAATTAATCTCTTAAAAGAACTCTATTTTCTTTAATCTTCTTAATGACAGTTCATACGACTTTGCACTCTTTCTTGTCTCAAATATCAACAAAGTAAATACTAAAACAATGAATTGGAGAAATATATATATATATATATATATGTGGTGTGTGTGTGTGTGTGTGTGTGTGAGAGAGAGAGAGAGAGAGAGAGAGTAGTAAAAAAAATTATAAAAATGAAGAATATTGAACATATAATCCGAAAGAATTCATTGATGAAATTAAGTTGACAAAGCCAACAACTCGTTGAACAATATTTTATTTCTCATACTAAATAAATATTCTACTTTTTATTTTTGTTAGGGCCAAACTCTTGAAGCATTTAATTTTGATAAAAAAAAAAACACATTCAATTTATTAAATGACAAAATTTGACTACAAACTTGATTGTAGCCTAAGACTACAACTTCACTTAATATATTTTTATTGGATGTGAATTTTAATAAATTCACAATTGAATTACATTTTCTTCTTATATCTTCTATGTTTGCTAAATTTTCAAAAGAACAAAGATAATAGCTGTATCATCAATTAATTGTTTAATATTAGTAATTTTTGTAATATAAAATTTGCATAAAAAATAAATTTATAGATCATATGGTAAAATAATATCTAATTGAAAAAAAAATTGACATTATATTAAGAGCATAAAAAACATGTATAGTTAAATTAATTTTTTTAATCAAATTATAGTCTTAGGCTATAACAAATTTGTAGTCAAATTTTATCATTTATTAAATATTATTGAGGCTAGACGCTGGCTAATATATATCTACGTCCCTGATTGAATATTTGTTTATATATATATATATATATGCTATTATTACCATGGTCTACATAGTTGGCAACATGATTCTTTGTGCTGAGTTGTTAATTTAAAATCACATTTTTTTCAAAATAAATTAAATTAAATACACATGTAGTTTGCGGGTTTGAACATCTAGCTTTGAAGTTTTTAGTTTTTCATTTGGTACTTAAGTAGATATTATCTTACATAATTAATTTGTGTCAAATTTATTCTTTTTGACATCATTCTTTAGCATTAGTATTATTATTATAATTTTCGGTGATTATGTGCTTTTTTTTCTTTCAAATATTAGAGTCTAGAGCATTAGCATCTGGTGATGCAAAAAAAAAAAAAAAAAAAAAAAAAAAACATATTTTATATCCTCACACACTATTTTATCTATTTTACTGACTCATTTTACAATTCATCCTACATTTAAGTTTTTATTTTTACATACAACCTAATAAAATAATATAAATTACCTAATAAAATAATATAAATTACTATGCTCTTTCTTTTTCCTCCCACTCACTTTTTCTTTTCACACACAACCACAAGATTAAAATAATTTATTTTTTTTACAACCTATAAATAATAAGGTTGTATATATGTAATCTTACTGTTTATAGGTTGCAAATTTTTTTAAGTTTATAAATCCAAATGAAGTAGGTTTTGAGTGACTTATTGTAAAATAGCAACTGATGAGCGTGAGCGATTACAATACTCGGTTTTGATCCTACAATCCAATCCACACGGTCCTAATAATGTGTAAGATCTTGATCCTGATTATCATATTGTGAATTGATATGTACCGCGTAGACTTTATTGACCAGAGACAGAGTTGGCCTAGCTTGGGATAAAAGATTCCACTAAAAACTTTTACAAGACTACAACTATGGTGTTTTGGCCTTTCCACCTAATTTTTGTTCATCTTGCTTTGAATAAAGGCTAAAGGGAAATTTGCAGGCTAGGATAACGAGGGAAAAGAATATAATAAGTTAATATGTGTTTGAAAGGATTTTGCAAACTAGCATTTCGAGTCTTATACGCTCGATTTTAGTCTAAAACTCGAGTCTTAAAGACTCGATTCTCACTTGCTGAGTTGGAAGTATTAATTAAAATGCTTATGTGGTATTTAAAAACGCCAATAATTATTTTTAATAATATTTTAATGGCCATGCCAACAAGTAAGGCACTCTGTTTGACACATAGGAGGTTTTCGTTAATGAGTTGACAGCAAAGACCATTTTAAAAGCGATTTTCTTTTTTTAGGGACTACATTAGCAACGAAATCAATTTTGGGACCAAAATAGGAATTGACCTAAAATATAGGGACCAAAAGTGCATTTTCACCAAAGAAAAAAGAACTATAGTCCAAAATAAATAAAGTTTATGACTCTGTAGTATGTGGGGAAATTTAATTTTACTTGTCAGTGGGTTAGAGAGAAGAGATCAGTATGAACTGGGATTTGATCAAGTATGGTGTGGTCTTCATTAGCCAGAGTTGGCCTCAAGTTTTTTAGATAGTGAAAATGTGGTCTTCATCTGAATGTTGGACTAACTTTTAAAAAATTTGAGTGCTACTTAATCCATTATAAAGTATATATCCAAGACTTAAAAATGAATACAATTTTGACCCATTTGTATTTAGAATGAGTGAGAGATAACTATTTAGAAAATAGTATTCATGCTTTTATGCTTGTGTTATTACCATGGTGTACATGGTTAGAAACATTGTTCTTTGCGCTCTAACGTTAAGTATGTTTTGGGTGTTGGAACATGTAATTTTGAAATTTGGAGTTTCAAGTTTGTCTATGTATTAGTAATTTGTAACTTAGCAGTTATTACCTTTTATATTAATTTTTGTCAAATTTTTTCTTTATTTTTTCTTTAACATATTTTGATAGTTAGATATAGCCTCTAGGTTTTTGATCCTCAATTCAATCCTACAATCCGATCCATGTGATTCTCTCTCTCATCCTATATAAGATTTTGATTTTGACAATCATGGTGTGAGCTGATGGTGGACTAAACCAAAGTTGGCCCTTAGATTTAAAATAGTGGATTGCAGTAAATGAAGATGGGCTACCTCTGAAAATTTGTATTGGAATACAATTATGGTGCCTTTGCTTTCTCCAACTATTGGTGTTGATTTTACTTTTTAGTCCAGTTAGAGATACTCTACAACAAATTTAAATTGTGATAGAAGCAACATAAAATAAGCTTCATCATTAATATCATTTTTATTATTTACTAATTACAACAAGCGACATTAATAGTTCAAAAAAATATTGTAAGCCTAGACTAAGTTTTGAAAGATTAGGTGAATTGGTACATCTACATACACAAAGTACTTGGAAGTCTAAAGGGGAAACAATTTGACATATGGTATTGTAGCATATTGTACTTATCTCTAAAAAAAAGCAAATGATTAGGTTATTTATTTCTTTTATCAGCTTAATAAATTAATTAATTAATTAAAATTCCACTTTTTCTAGGTGCACTATATTTTTGTTAACTTACAGTAAATAATCAAATAAAGTTCTAGAAAAATTATTAAAATGCACGTGTAGCCTTTTAAACTTCTTCCAAGTGACAATTATTTTATATATATTTTTTTTGAAACGTTCCAAGTGACAATCAATGCTGAAAGAAGAAGTCATTAAACTTTCGAAGAATCATACCGGTCATTACGGTCAAACATTTCACGTTTGAGCTTTCCAAGCAAAATGGTAGACAATAAGTTTATAATCACAAAAATTTTCACAAAAAATATTTTAAAAATGTTGAAATAACCAGTTGTCTATATAAAAAATAAAATAATATCAATAATAATTCGAAAAACAATAATAATGGAATAAATTTTACCCAGAACACCATCAAATGATATGAAATAAATAAGAAAAAAGAAGTATAGAATAGTACATAATAAAAAGGGTAATATGCAAAATTGACCCTCTAAGTTTATTTAGATTTCATTTCAGTAATTTAATTTAATTTTTGTTTATTTCAGTCCTCTAACTTTTAAGTTTATTCAATTAAGGCTTTTTTATCAACTTTTGTTATATGTTGTGGTTAATTTTTCAATTTTATAAATTTTTCTTCAAATTTTTTAAATTAAAAAAATTTAATTAATGATTGAAAAATATTTTTCAGTTTTTTTTTCTAAAATTTTAATAAAAGTTAACAGAAAGACTTTAATTGAATAAATGTGAAACTTAGAATATTAAAATGAATGAAAGCAAAATTAAAGGACTAAAATGAAATCTAAAAAAAAGTAAAAATATCAATTTTACTTTTTAACCTAATAAAAAAGATGGGTACTTCTTTCCAAAAAAAAAAAAAAAACCTGAAAGCAGAGATATAACCGAAAGCAGGGCTAGCCTAAAAATATGTATTTTGGCTACATCATTTTCCGACTAACTTTAATCTCCTCTTTGGTCTCTTCTTTCTTCAAGCAGTTGCCATTTGCTCTTTCAGTACTCTTGTGTAGTTTTGTTAACCAAACAAATTTCCATTTCCAACTTCTAACTATGGCTTGGGCTCTTGTTTCTGCTATCAAGGACCAGCTTAGTTCTCTTATTACTTCAGAGTTCACGTCGATTGCTGATGTCAAGGGAGAAGTCCAGAAGCTTGAAAGCAAATTCCACACCATCCAGGCAATGCTCAACGATGCAGAAAAACGGCAAGTGGAGGAGGAAGCTGTGAAGCTTTGGTTAGATAAGCTCAAAGACGTATCCTACCTGATGGACGACGTGTTGGATGACTGGAACACTGCCATGATCAAAGCAGAGATTGAGAAACAACAAAAAGAATTCGAAGAAAAAGCTGAAACTAGCAGTGCTGCCAAGAAAAGGAAGGTATGGCCCCTCATCTCAGTTCCTACTCTTTTACAGCATCGTGCTATTGCTCATAAGATAAAAGAACTTAATGAAAAATTAGATGAGATTGACAGAGAGGGAGAGGTGTACACGTTTGTATTGACTAGGGGCAATGAAGAAGTTGAGAGACCAAGAACAACTTCCTTTGTTGATGTGTCTGAAATTCTTGGTCGTGATAAAGTTAGGGATGATCTAGTGAGCATCCTATTGGGCAAGGGTAGTGAAGTAGAAAACCCCCATGTCATTTCTTTAGTGGGCATGGGTGGTATTGGAAAAACTACTCTTGCCCAACTAGCCTATAATGATAATGAGGTGAAGGCACATTTTGAGATAAAAGTGTGGGTTTGTGTTTCTGACCCTTTCGATCAGTGCAAGGTGGCCAAAGAAATCCTTGAATCTATTGAAGATCAATCCCCCAACTTGACTACATTGCAAAGTCTATTGAATAGAATTTGCAATAGAGTTAGGGGAAAAAAGTTTTTTCTTGTCTTAGATGATGTGTGGACTGAAGACTCCACAACGTGGAAGCCATTTAGACTTGCACTCAAATGTGCTGCCCAAGGAAGTAGAATTCTAGTCACCACACGTAAAAACAGAGTCACGGAGATGATGGGAAGTGTGAACATAATTAATTTGGAGGTATTGTCTAAAGAAGATTGTTGGTTGGTGTTTAGTAAAATAGCATTTTTTAATAGGGATCCTTGGGAATTTGAGCAACTAGAAGGCCTCGGTAGGCAAATAGTAGAAAAGTGCAAAGGCTTGCCACTTGCTGCAAAGACTTTAGGGAGTCTAATGCAGTACAAGAGAAGTATTGAAGAATGGAGGCGAGTTTTGGATAGCAATTTGTGGGAATTAGAAGATGAGCAAATAGAAAGTCTTTATGCACCGTTGTTACTGAGTTATTATGATTTATCCTCACCATTAAGGCGGTGCTTCTCATTTTGTGCAGTTTTTCCTAAAGATTATGTCTTTTCTAGCGATGAGTTGGTATTGATGTGGATGGCACAAGGATATATCAAGTCAAAGAAAAATGTGGATATAGAAATCATTGGTGGAGACTACTTTGAAAATTTAGCAATACGTTCGTTCTTCCAAGATTTTGAGAGAGATGAGATTGATGGCAAGATAAAAAAATGCAAAATGCATGACATAGTGCATGACTTTGCACAATTAAGGTCAAAAGATGTGTGCTTCACAATCAATTCTAACATAGGGTTGGAAACTGATTATAAAACTGCCCGCCATTTGGAGTTAGAAATTCCCGAAGAAGCCTAATTTCCTGAGTCCATTTATAGTGCAAAAAATTTGCGCACCCTCATTTTTGCAAATCCAAGTGATTATATGTTGTCTACTTTATTTCAGCATTTTAGACGTTTACGAATATTAACTTTGGATTTTAAATTTTGTGTTCAAGTATGGCATGATCTTCCACATGCCGTGGAAAATTTCATACATTTGAGGTATTTCAAATTAGTCAATTATCATGGAGATTCATTGCCTGAAACCATTTGTAATCTTTCCAATTTACAAATTTTGAAAATTATAATTGACGGCAACAAGTTCCAAAAATTGCCACAAGGAATGAGTAAACTAATTAACCTGAGACATTTTAATTTGAGCTTCAGAAATAATTGTTTAAATGTAAAGTTTCCAAGAGGGTTTGGGAGATTGACTTCTGTTAGAACATTATATCATTTCATTGTAAATGGTAAGGATGATAGTGAAAGATGTAAATTGGGAGAATTAATAAATTTGAACCACCTGAAGACTCTTGTAATATCTGGGTTGGGAAGCAAGGTAGATGAATGTGAGGCCATGAATGCACAATTGAAGAAGAAGATAAACCTTGATACTTTGACTCTAATATTTAAGGAATGGGATGGTGAGGAAATAGTAAGGAAGAAAGATGCATTAGTTCTAAATGCCTTAGAGCCACCTCCTAACTTGGAATATTTACGTATTGTATGTTACAAGGCACCGATAATGTTTCCTAATTGGATGATGTCCTTAACCAATTTAAAAGAACTTGGAATTAACGATTCATCTTTTGAGTGTTTGCCTCCTTTGGGGAAACTTCCATTCCTCAAATCATTAAATATGTGGTATATTAAAAGATTAAAAAAGTTAGGGGTTGAATTTATGGGAATAGAAGAATCCGAAAAGAAGGAGAAAGGCGACATAATAATACCACTATTCCCAAATTTGATATCTCTCTCATTTGAGAAAGTCTATAACTGGGAAGAATGGAATGGGATTGAAGAAGAAGAAGACTGTATCAGAAGATTCACTATTATGCCACGTCTTCAAGATTTGAGAATTCACTACTGCGAAGAGTTAAAGTCACTGCCAAACTTCCTTCGTACAACTCCATTACAAAAATTGGAGACCCGTATTTGTCCAATTCTGAAGGAACGCTGCAAAAGAGGGATAGGAAAGGAGTGGCCCAAGATTTCCCACATTCCTAACATATGGATTGATAGGATCTATGTGCAAAGAGACGGTCGAGAATATGAGGCAGAGCCAAAGGTAACTTCTTCTGCTCTTCTTCTTTTCCTTCGGCTTCTTCTTTTATTGCAATATATCAATATTATATTAATAAAAATTTTACTTGTCTGCCAAAATTTCCCACTGAAAAAAAAAAAATGCTGGTTGACGAATTTATTTGGTTCTCAGTCATTTGAATTAGGCGATTTATTGTTTAGATTGGGTTATTTTGTGATTTATCAAAATTTGCTTAATAAATATCCAAATGAATATTCTTAAAAATCTTATTCATTTGCATATTGATAGACATAAAACAGATCCAATGTCTACCTATATCTTTCTATTTCATTTATGGTTTCCTATTTATATGGGTTTTCCTCATTTTCTTGATTTAAGGCTATGGATATAACACTAATCTCAAATATCCCATGTGGTTTTCTTTTGGTTCATGTAGAAAGACGATGAACTTAAATGGTCCCTGTGATCTTTGTGTTTCTGGGTTCATTAGTTTTAGCTTCGAATAGAGATTTTTGGATGATGATGATGGTGAAAGATGATTTTTATCTATACTGTATGTATTGGCAAAGTCCATTCTTGGCTTGGTTCAGTGTTTCAAGTCTAATCTAGTCCTTGGGGCGTCTTCTTTTATTTTGCTAAATATATCAATCAATATTCTAATTGACTGCCAAACAGCCCCACAGACTAAAAATTTAATAACAACTTTACTTAGATTCATAGTAATTTGAATTAGGCGATTTGTATTTTGCCATATTCACATAACTAGCAATGTGGTTGCTTAGATTCAGTTATCTTGTGATGTATCTAAAATTGTTTAGACTAATAAAAAATAATCACGGCAACAAATCTTACTCATTGACATATAGAGAAAACAACTCACATGCATAACTCTTATCTAATTTTTTAATAGTTTAATATTTATATTGGTCTTGCTAATTTTCGTCATTCTTGGTATGTAGACTAATCTGAAATAACTCATACGGTTTTTTTTTTTTTAGTTGTGGTAGCCTTGGCACTCTATTCATCTTCATGAAGAAGAGGACCTATGATTTCTGTGTTTCAAGTAGAGATTTTCGAATGACGATGATGAAAAATGATTTGTGTATGGACAAAGTTCATTCTTGGCTTGATTCGATGATACAAGTCTAATCCAGTCATGGTAACTTCTTCAAACTCTTCTTCTTCTTCTTCTTCTTCTTCTTCTTCTGCTTTGTCTTCTTTTCTTTTTTCTTTTTTTTCTTTTTATTAGAACTAAATATCAATTAATTATCCTACTTATATGTCAAAAATTCCCTTAAAAACAAAGAAATACAATTGGTAGCTAGATGAGGAAGAACTCATATGGTTTTCTTTTGGGTATGTAGGATTTTTAGAGCTATGATGAGGAAGAAGAGGACCTATGATTTTGTATATCTAGGTTCATGATTTTAGCTACAAGTAGATATTTTTAGATGACAATGGTGAAAGATGATTTATGTGTGTGGGCAAAGTTCATTCTTGGCTTGATTCAGTGATAGAAGTCTAATCCATTCATGGGTAACTTCTTCAAACTCCTCTTCTTCTGCTTTGTCTTTTTTTTTTTTATTAGAACTAACTATCAATTAATTATCCTACTTATCTATCAAAAATTCCCTTAAAAAAAAATGAAATACAATTGGTAGCTAGATTTATAAGATTTTGGCCAAAATCTCAAAGACACTGACACCAACAGTTCAATCCTATGTTCTCTTTTGTGTGTGCTTTTGATATATGTATTAAGTAATACCTTCTGATCACACTTCATTTATAATATCTTAACATCAATTATAAGATCAATGACCTTTTATATGAAAATAACTTCAAATGGGTCCATTTGAGTAAATTTTTATAGTCTTTAATGCTTTAACGGGATATCTTAATCTCCATAATTTTGTTGAGTGACTCTACAAACTGATTGAGGTTCTATCCACATTGATCGGACTTAAACAACGATAAACCTAGTCTTTTGAAGCATTTACTTCTGTAATTCTTAATTCTCAGCTTATGTAAATTCTGAAGCAGTACTGTCTTGTGTCCTTCTAAAAACCAATTTATGTTTTCCACTGGTAAACTTCAAGCTCTAGTTTTTGACCCACTGTCCATGGATTTGAGTCTAGAACAGTTCAAAATATTCATTATAATTTGGATAGAATTGATAATCAAGATAGTGGCATGATCATTTGCATGATGTTAGTTAATTTCCTCTGCTTATTAAATGCTCATTAGGAAGTGCTGATGTGGTACCATTTGTTTGATATTATTTACTGATCCTATGCAATGCATATTCAGGTTGCAGTTTTCTAGTTCCCCATGTGTCACTGGTTGAAAGGTGCTGGTCTCTTCACAATCATTGTTGTTGTAGTTTATTAAATTTATAAGTAAGAAATAAATATCAAGCAAAATATTATGATATTGATATATAGATTTTTTCCCTGGTATAAAGACAAGAAATTCCCCCTTTTCAGTGTTCATAAATTTAGCTACAAGTTCAGATTTTTGGATGATGATGGTGAAAAATTATTTGCGATTGTGCATGTGTCAGCAAAGTTCAGCAAGAGCTTGACTCAGCATTGCAATTCTGATCCAGTCATGGGTAACACCTTCTTCTTCATCATCTTCTTTTATTTAACCAAAATTTCAATTAATTATCCTACTTATCTCTCAAAAATTCCCTCAAAAAGATAATAATCAAAACTTTGGTGGATTAAATTCAAGATTTTAGCCAAACTCACAAAGACACTAACACGAATGGTTCAATCTGGTATGCCCACTATATGCAACTCAACTAGAATGTGTGAATGTGTGGAAGATTCTCTATTTGAAAAAAAAAAAAACCTGAATGAATGTTACTAAAATTTTAACTTGACATGTTGGCTTTCTTTTGTAGTCAATCTAAGTTAGACTCGTGAAATGAAATCTATGTAACACTAGTCTTAAGAAGAGAGGGAGGGACCCTCAAGGCTTTAAAATAAATTTGTTAATTATCAAGTTCGAAAGTTATAGGGTTAGGTAATTGCTATTTATCAAGTTATAAAGAAGTATCATATGCTTATTTCTTGGTTTAGAGTATGAAGTATTCATTACGTGAAAAGTGTGAGATAGGAGGCTCATTACTAGCAGGAAAGAAGAAGAAACTACATATACCTTGGCTTTGTTAATTGGATCATTTACTCCTCTACTGTGAGGTATATCAATATTTTCTTCTTAATCATTTGTCTGTTTTTTCTTATCATTTTGTCCGTCTTTGATAGTCTCATGCTAAATATTTAATTCTTTTTGGCCTCATTTGAACCAAACATCTGATTCAATTATCTAGGGATGTACATTTGTCCTGAATCAAATTTTCACACATGGATGCTCATTTGAGAAAGGGCCACAGAAGCAGGTCCTCTATCATTTCATAATGGAAGCAAGGATGTGCATCATGGAAAATATCATGTGCAATCCATATTATATGGTGGTAGATAAAAGGTGAGCTAGGTAATTGACCAGTTTTCAACTCATAATTTCGGGCCTTATGTTTTAGGTTTGAAATTTGTTTGCTAATTTTCATGGTTTAGTGTTATACATTTAGGAGATTGATGAATGCAAAAGCGTGTAGATTTCATGTCTTAGTGATTGAAGAGTTTCGTGTCATGGAAGAGGGGTAAGAGTGCGATGTTACCACCAGGAATGGAGGGGATGTGATGATAAATGCTTGCTGACAGGAATTTAGACCCCTTAAACACACAGATTGCGTAGCCTAGATTAATTAGCCAAGTTGTTACTTAGTCAAATTAAGCAATTCTAGGTTAAAACAATCCAAACAATCATATCAAGAATATAAAGCAGCGGAAAATAAATAACACAAGATATGATCACCCAGGAAACCACACGGTAAAAACCTGGGGAGGATTTGACCCACCGATCCTCAAGGCTAACCTGAATTCACTATGAAAGAATT
>NW_027069595.1:519280-759644 GCF_002906115.3 Quercus suber | reverse complement strand
GCAGCGGAAAATAAATAACACAAGATATGATCACCCAGGAAACCACACGGTAAAAACCTGGGGAGGATTTGACCCACCGATCCTCAAGGCTAACCTGAATTCACTATGAAAGAATTGAAGTTCATACAAAATGACTACAAGCTCCCTGCTCGACTTCCTAATGCTACCCACCAGTAGAACTTCCTGACACGACCACGCGCAGGCTCCGAATCAACGGACTACTTCTTTCTTGAATTCCTCAATCAGCTACAAGCTCCCCGCTTGCTTTTCTTTTAAGTTCCAATGGTTGCAACGGTAATGATCTTCAAGATGTTGAAATCATCTCTACCATGAAAACCCTAAGTTTTGTGTAAAGGAAAGCTCCTCAAAGATCTCACAAGAGATTCACACAAAACAGCAATATATGAGCAACAATACAATATGGACGACCTCCAAAAACGTGGCTAGGGTTTAGTTTATATACCTAGGGTAAAAACATAAAACCCTAAACGTTTAATGAAGTAGAGTTGAGTTGGAAATTCTGCAGAAAATTCAACCTGTGCGATTTTCGATCGATTGAGTCTATTCTTCGATCGATCGAGCCAGGCCGAAAGTCCCAAGAACTTCTGCAGCCACTCGATTCCAACTTTACAATATTAAACCAACTTTGAGCAAGTCTAAATAAGACTAAATACAATGTTTTGATCATGGTTTGCCAACATTACAAATTAGAGTTCTAAATACATAAAATCCTAAGACCTTAGAACCTAACACTTGCTTTTCTTTTTACCATTGCTAGTCGCCCAATTTGGAATGACATTCAAAAATGGAAATACCTGAATTAGTAACCAATATGAGCAAGGAAAAAAGAAGAAGAAGGCAAAGAAGCCATATTACTATTGTTTGCTCTATGCAGTTCAATTCTGATTCACTTATAGGTAACTTCATATTCTTCATTTTTTACTTCTTCTGATGCTATTGCATTTGCTTTTTAATCCATGCCCAACTACTTTTATTTCCATCCCTTTAGGGCCTGGGAATGTTTTGGTCCCATTCAATCAGAACATCATGCAAAATATTCTATCCTTAGTTGGTTTGATTTAATCTTAACATCAGGCAAAAGGCTTCATGTACAAAAGCCCCATTACTTATTAAAAAAAATGATTCAAAAGCCCCGTTATCAATTTAAAGATGCTGCAAACAAGCTTAACCTTTGATATTGTTTTCTTTAATAGTCCATTTGATTTGGTTACATATGAAAAGAACCAACTTTAATTTTCAAATAACACCTTTACTCAGCCTGCCATCTACAATTATGAATGCTTGAATCCTTTTTTCATTCAACGAGTTTAAGATAAAAGGGGGAAGCAACAAAAGTGCAAACCCATCGCTCAATCCCTTTTTCATTCATCTAGTCTTAACGTTTATGTACTTGCTATTTATCAAGTTCTTATGTCAATATTTTGTGCGTTTTCTTTGTCTCAGAGGCGGATGTGTTTCATGGCATGGAAGAGTGCAAAGTTGGGGAAGCAACCAGCAGTAGATATGAAGATATTACATATACTTTGGATCAAGTTTTTTTTTTTTTTTTTTTTTTTTTGTTTTTTCATGGATTTAAAATTGGAGTTTTTTAAGTTCCCTAATTTTGAAAGGACTGGACTATTTCATATCAAGAAGAATTTGCTAGAAAATTCTAATTTATATGTTTGAAACTTGTGTTAAACAGTATTCTTTTGTGTAGGAAATTTGGAGTACCCTCAAAAGCTTTTGCAGCTACAGCTCCTAAAACCATTGACAATGTCATATCTAGCTCATCTCCTAGTGTAAATGTTTAAATCTCAAAACAATTTTCTTCTCTTTGTCATTCATGTTTTCAGATCATAGACAAAATCCTCTAGTTGTTCCAAATAGCATTCGACCAACAGATTAACATATACCTTGTGGGCAGATTATTTCTGATGGACAAGGAAGATAAGATCAATCTCAAAGACGAAACCCCACCAGGGACGTCAAGAACTCAGTTGAGGAAGGAAATGAACATGATCTTGACACCACCACTCCCAAATATATTATATGGTATATTTTTCCTTTAACTTCCATTTTGTCTGTTTGATTGTCAAATCCATGCTTACTGCTGCTTCTCATTTGAACAGTCTTTGGTAGCTCTGTTTTGTTGTAGGAATTAGGTTTATATTTTCTGGATTATTTTTATGCTCCTCATATTGCTTATGAGTTAAATAAGTTGCAAGGCATAGTAGTACAATTTACTGTAGCAATTAGCACTCCACTTCTGGAGTCTGTCCTAGTAATCACCTTTTTTTATTTAGGAAAAAAAAAATCATTCTGGCTACTACTTTATTTGCTCGTGATGCTCATCCCTTGTTTGTTGCATAGACTTTGAAATTCATCTTAACATGTTATAGCTCCTTGAGATTAAGGTTAGTCTACTATATATATTCACTTTAGATCATTACATTGATGTCCATTGTGATTAAAAGTAGTATAATTCTAATCATTAAAAAAATTATGCCTTCTTTGCAAACTTCTTACTTCTGATGATGCTTGTTACTTCTAATCATTACATTCCTTGCTTTGCAATAGACCTCTGAGGACAGAGAAAGGATGTTCAGTGAGTGCTTGGGGATGCGATCATGGATTTTGAACTGCCAAGGGAAGTAAGTTTTTCCTTTTTACTAACTAATATTTCCAATGACCAAATTTCCTCAAATTTCTCCTTCATTATTCCTCTGCTGGCTTTATAGGTTCTCTGTCTGGATGTAACTATTTAGTTTCTTATGTCTTTCTTTACATTAATCTGTTGGGTATGGTTGTCACTCATGATTCAGATCACAGAAGAAGCTCATTAATCTAGTAGCCAGCGAGTGTTTGAAGTTATAAGCATGGAGAATGGTGTAGTGTGCTACAGTGTTGAGTTTTATAGTGATGAACATCTTTTGACCTCAGATTTCATATATTGAGGCCTTAATGTCATCTATTTTCTCCTCAACATCAGGGTTATTACACTGAAGGTTTGCATTTTTCTTTCCTTTGTTTTTTTTAACTTCTCATTATTAAGGTGCTTTCCTTTTAGCCTTTTTAAGTTATCTAGGAGGTGTATTTGTGTGTGTAATCCTCATTATGTAGTTCTATATGATTCCAATAAAATAGCTCAACATCATTCCACCATGTAGTTATCTAAGATTTAAATCATAGTCAACAAATCTAAGATTAATTTTCAATTGCTGATTTTATCTCAGTCACACACTGTTTGGAACTTTGCTAAACCTCTGGCATCAATTAAATATAATGCTGCAATGCTATAATGGTTATGTCCAGCACACACAGAAATTTACTACGATATTCAGTATGGTGGTGTACTAATTGAGAATTTGCTAGAATTTGTGGGTGGGAAATCAAAACACCATATTGATCTTGCGATGGGTTTGAGCTTTAGACTATAATAAGGAAATTGAAGAGAAGTTTGCTGAATATTTTTTAATTGATAGAATCATTTTCATGTCAAAGTAACATATTTCGTTTGATTTTCCATAATAAACCTGTTGAAATTTTTTATTTCTCAAGCTTTGCTTTTGTATTTTCTGCCCTTTGTCCTGAAGCTACGACCTTTTTTGTTGAACCTATGCAGTCTAAACTTATTGGAGAAGTGTAGCTTATGCTGGTGAAAATCATTAAGCAATGATGCACCTCATATAGCCATGTCTTACATTTTGGTGCGAGATAGCTAATTGAAAAGGCTCCACATGCAGAACGGAGAAGTTCTATATATCAAAACAACAAAGCTCCATTTCTCTCCTCCCTGAAGCATTGTCCTTGTTTACAAAGTCATGGACACAAAAAGGCTTGTCGATGAGGCTCCAATCAACATCTGAATGTAACATATCATGGATGTCAAGAAGAAACAATGTCAAGCAGTGACATATGGATGGGAATCAACCGGCTTTATCTATATCTGTAAATTCTTGTTTCCATGTTCTTTTTTTGTTTGAATGTGAATGACTGGTTATCAAGTTTGTCATTATAGGGACGTGATTTCAAAAGTACGTAGATTGCTTTTGCTAAGAGGAAAATTTTATTTGTATAACCAATATTTCTTACAAATTTCAGCTTTATGATCATTAACAACAAAACATAAAATATTGCAGCCGAAAGACCCACCGGAATCTTAATATTCTTGAATCAACCAGTTTGCTAAAGGTCAAGTCAACAATTTGGCTTTAGAAGCAGGTTGTTTGTATATTAAAATTGTTTGCGCGTACAGCTAATGTATATTCAATTGCCGTTGGTCCTGTTAGCTTGGTTCACGAAGGATTTATGCCTTGAAGTTGATTTGGAATAGTTATATATAATCCTTTTGACATCTGAGGAGTTCGTACAGAGATTCAATTGCATCGTAGAGCTTGTGCAGTGTAGTGAGAATTTTGTATACAACAGTTACTTTTTCTTTTTTCTTTTTGATTAGCAGTAGTAACAGCATTCCCTAGAGATAGTGCCTAAATGGCTAGTGCAGCTAATGTATATTCAATTGCTGTTGGTCCTGTTAGCTTGGTTCATGAAGGATTTATGCCTTGAAGTTGATTTGTAATTGTTATATAATCCTTATGACATCTGAGGAGTTCGTACAGAGATTCAATTGCATCGTAGAGCTTGTGCAGTGTAGTGAGAATTTTGTATACATCAGTTACTTTCTTTTTCTTTTCTTTTTTCCATTAGCAATAGTAAACTCTTTTTTCATTTATGACTTAAGAGATTTGGAGAATGACAACCAGATTGGTTTAACAGCATTTCCCTAGAGATAGTGCCTGTTCAAAGGAAATGATTTTGATTTCATAAGGTTTCTAGTTAGGTGGTTGTATGTTCCGGTCATATGGAAACAGTAATTTCAACACTACATTTCGTTGGTCCCTATCCAAACGTTCCTTAATGTATTGGGCCAATTCCAACCTACTATCAGATCAACCAAATTTTGGTCCAGCATAAAAACCCAAATCTAAGTTCCACTTAAATCCATAGTTATTGCTGCATCTCATTTAAATAAAGTGTTTTGTAGCTCTGTTGTTGCTTTGCTTCAACCTTGTGCTTCACACATGGGACTTCATTGCATTGCACCACCTTTAGCATCCGAGTAGTTTTGTAATTGGGAATTTACATAGGTAGTTGCGAATGAGACATGCACCAATATATTAAACATTTCTGAACAAATTCTTTTTGCACAAACTTTCATAAATATTGGTTTGTATAATCCATTCCAGGGATTGATAGCCTTCCCGTCTACGTTGCCTACAAGGTACTCTCGTGGGACCTTGAAGAACAAAATAACTTGAAATTATCATTGTCAACTCTTAACACCTATACCAACATGCATATTCAACCAAATAAAGACTGAGAGAGTCACATAAGATATTGTGGGAGAACTTTCGTCTCAGCCCCCAATCAAGTATTGTTCCCTTCGGGATGGGCAAGGATCGACCTATGTCCCACCCGCACGAATTTGCTCAATCTCACATCGAGGAGAGACGCCTCCTACCCATGCCTTATAAACCTTTGGCCTAAGGATGAGTGTACCACTACTACACAGGGAGGACTTTCGTCTCGGCCCCCAATAAAGTATTGTTCGCTTTAAGATGGGCAATGATCAACTTACGTCCCACCCGCATGAATTTGCTCAATCCCACATCAGGAAGAGACGCCTCCCATCCATGCCTTATTGAGCAAATTCATCATATTCATCATGACAAGGTTCACAATGTTAAATCCTACCATATGCATTATAACATTTTCACAATTATAACATTTTCACTCACTCTTCTACCACAGCCAAAGTCTGCTTGGCTGGACATTGATTCCGGGTGAGGGATTTTGGGAATCAGAACCAGATTGGTGTGAACTAGTCCCTAGAGATGGTGCCCTTCAAAACAATAAAATTATGGACACAACACAAATTTTACAATTTCACTTAAATTAACCTCCCACCTCACATATTGGTCACCAAAATTTGTAATTTAAAATTTTTTTTCTAGCTCATGTGTGATGTGATGGACTAATTTGAAAATGATTATGAATTTTGTTGTGTCCTAGAAAGACTATTAAGAAAATGATTTTGATTTCCTATAGTTCTAGGTAGGTGTATAACCCAGGCAATTGTACAAAGCAATTTCCAATTCCAAGCCACATTTCCTAGGTCCCTGTCCTAACGTTCCTTAATGTGTTGGGCCCAATCCAACCTACAATAGGAGCAAGTAAGCTTAAATTTGGTCCACAGGACCCAAATTTAGTCCACTGTCATTCAAAATAATCTCTAAAAGTTTATTGCTTTAGGCTCTAATTTGCGAAACGGGCCTAATGCCCATTTTTAGACAATCGATAGCAATTCTTTACAATCTCCAACAATAACATTTGCTTGATTAATTAGGCCTACCAAATGCCTGAAATGATCCCCCACAGTCTAAGCCTATTTTGAAAATTAGGCGAAGCATATGGGGCCTTCAATTACAGACAAGAGTTTAATGATTTTTATTTTTTATTTTTTATTTTTTTTATGAGTAAGCGTTAGATTGGGTTCAAATGTCTTTTTCTCTTTTCTTTTTTCAAACCATTACAACATTATTCTTATAAAACTCACCATTAATATCACCTTTTGTTTTTGTTTTATTGACTATTGTTTTCTTTTGTTGCTTAAAGTAGAGGATTAGGATTTTTTTTTTTTTTTTTATCAGCTTATTAATTTATTTGCATATATTCTTCCTTTTAAAGGCTCACTTTTTCTAGGTTTGCTATATTTTTGTTAACTTTAAGTAAATAATCAAATAAGTTTTTCAATTAATGCTTGCAATATCAGGGAAGTTACTCAGTGAAACAAATGTCTTTGAGTTTTCTAAGAACCATACCGGTCATTAGTAAGCCAGATTGAGTTCAAATGTCTATTTCCTTTTTCTTTTTTTAGGGTCCCATCATGAAGGACAAAGAAAGAAAAAGAACTATAGTCCAAAATTTAAAAATAAATATAAAAAATTTTGACTTTGTAGTAAGTGGGAAAATTTCATTTTACTTGTCAATGGGTTGGAGAGAAGAGATTAGTGTGAACTGTGATCTGATCTAGTTTGGTGTGGACTTCCATTGACCAGAGTTGGCCCTCAAATTTTTTTAGTGAATTCTAGTAAATGTTTTGCTCACTTAAACATCTGTATGTAGGACTATCTTTAAAAAAAAATAGAGTGCTACTTATTCCATTATAAAGTATATATTCAAGGCTTCAAAATGAATATAAATTTGACCAATTTGAATTTAAAATGAGTAGAAAGTATTCAACAAATTAATAAAGAACTTAGTTTGGATAATTGAATATTCATTATTATATGCTTGTGTCATTACCATGGTGTACATGGTTAGAAACATTGTTTTTTGCACTATATTGTTAGTTTAGAAATGTTTTGGGTATTGGAACATGTTACTTTGAAATTTGGAGTTTGTCATTTGTTTCTATTAGTAATTTCTAACATAGTAGTTATTACCTTTTATAATTAATTTTTGTCAAATTTATTTGTTTAACATATGTCAATTGGTAATTAGATATAGCATCTAGCAATTTTTGAACTTCAATTCAATCCTACAGTCTGATCCACATGATTATCTCTTTGATCCTATGTAAGATTTTGATTTTGATAATCGTGGTGTGAACGGATGGCAGACTAAGCCAAAGTTAGCCATTAGGTTTAAAATAACAGATTACAGTAAATGAAGGTGGGCAATCTTTGATATTTTGTTCTGGGCTACAATTATGTTGCCTTTGCCTTTTCTACCAATTGGTGTTGATTTTGCTTTTGAGTCTAGTTAGAGATACCACTTTTCATAACATATTTAAACCATGATAGAAGTAAACATCATATTTATAAGGCTTATAATTAATATTACTTTTATTATTTACTAATTACAATAGGTGAAATCAAGAGTTAGAAAAAACACTGTGAACCTAGATTTTTTGTTTTTGTTTTATTGACTATTTTTTTCCTTTTCAGCTTAAAGTGGAGGATTAGGGTTTTTTTTTTTTTTTTTTTTTTTAAATTTTTTTTATCAGCTTATTAATTTATTTGCATATGCACATTGCAATATCAGAGAAGCCGTGTGGAACCTGAAAGAAGAAGTCTTTGAACTTTCTAAGAACCATACCAGTAATTGCGGTCAAAATTTTCAAATTGCAAAATCTCAAAAGCTTTGCAGGAAACCAAAAATATCCATAGTCTGAACTTTCTAAGCAAAACTCCTCCTACGTAAATTGGCCCTTATAAAAGATTCAAGCTTATAGTGAGAAGGGAATATGAGCTCGAAATTTCCAGATATGTGAGATGCAAAAATAGAAGAAAAAATATGCACCAAAGAAAACAAACGCACAAAACAATATTTACATGGTTTGGCAATTTACCTACATCCATGGAGTTTAAATGATTTCACTATCTTAGCAAAAAAATATAAGATGCAGTAGTATAGTGGAAAGCCATAACAATATTATTTCAAGTTGGATCATAATCCGGATAAAACATAGTTAGGTTTCACAAAGCCCAACAAAAGTAAAGTCATGATTTTTGTTTAAATTTTTTTTATATATAGTAAATAGTGAACTCATGTGAAACAATTAGAATTACAAAAAATTTCAAAATGTTGATATGACAAGTTGTTAATATAGATAGTAGAATAATATTGGTAATAACAATAATGAGAACCAAATGGTTCAAAATGAAAAAGATCATCACTTCTTAAAGATCAGATAAGCGAGAGCAGGGCTAGCTACTTTTCAAGCTCAAGAGATTCAATTTTCTTCAGGCCAAGTTCAACATTCATAGCATCTTTTGCAACAACTTTGTAAAGTTTATTATAGGCCTCTTGAAGATCTGCATCCTCAAAGAGTTCCCCATTAGAAGGGTTCTCTTCAACAGATATGCTTTCATTAATTACAGTAGTAGCAGTGAAAGCAATGAAGTTTCCATCCTCGTCACATCCAGACTCATCATCAGAAACCTCATTATCACTAAGGGTTACAGCCATAGCTTTACCCTTAGACCTCAAGAAAGTAGGACATTCAGATTTAACATGACCATACCCTTGACAGCTAAAACACTGAGCACCCAAAGGATTGTTTGAAGATTGACCAACTTTTTCTCTAGGTTTTTCAAAGTTATTAGCATTAGTGAAAAAATTCTTCCTAAAGTTTCCAGGTTCAGCAGTGTTTGTACCTCTTGCCTTTCTGTTGTTATTCCTAAGAAAGTTTCTAAAGTTCTTGACAAGGTACGCAATCTCTGTAGCAGAGAGCTCATCATCAAATCCACCAACATCAACATGATCAACAGACTTAAGAGTCATTGATTTGGATTTGTTTACTTTGGGTAGGTCAGACTCATAGGACTGAAGAGATCCTACAAGCTCATCAACAGGGATGGAGTCCACATCCTTGCTCTCAGTAATGACAGTCACTTTGGGTCTAAAGTCCTTAGTTAAAGATTTAAGTATCTTCCTAACAATTTTAGGTTGATCATAGATTTCACCAAAATTAAAAGCAGAATTAACAATATCATTCAATTTAGCATAGAATTCATCAAAAGATTCATCATCAAACATTCTAATGCTTTCAAATCTAGAAGTCAATTGCTGCAATTTATTAATCTTAACTACCTTTGTGCCTTCATGCACAGTTTGGAGGATTTTCCAAGCAGTGTGAGTAACCTCAACATTAGAGATTTTCTTAAATTCCTCCATAGAAACAATGTTAAAGATGACATTCATAACTTTGCTATTGAAGCCTACTGCTTGTTTTTCAGAAGTTTGCCACTCACTCACAGGAGTAGTGGGCTTCTGCCATCCGTATTTAACGGAATTCCAAACCCTCTCATCAATAGATTTCAGGAATGCTTTCATCCTTACTTTCCAATAAGCATAGTTATTCCTATCAAAGTGAGGAGGAACAACAAGAGAGTGTCCATGCTCCATGACAATAGGGGTCAAGGATCAGCTCAGAGATAAAAAAATCTCAAACAAGAGAGCTACCCGCTCTGATACCACTTGAACGGTTTTAGACCCCTTAAACCAACCGAATTAACCTAGTTAATTAGCCAAGTGATTAACTTAGTCAATTTAAGCAATTCTAGGTTATCACAAACATATAATCATATCAAAAGTATAAAGCAGCGAAAATATAAAAGACAGAATGATATGATCACCCAGGAAACCACACGGTAAAAACCTGAGGAGGATTTGACCTAACTATCCTCAAGGTAAACCTGAATCCACTACGAAAAAATCGAAGTTCATATAAAAGGACTTACAAGCTCCCCACTTGACTTCCTAATGCTACCCACCAGTAGAACTTATTGACACGACCACGTGCAAGTTCTAAATCCACGGACTCCTTCTTTCTTGGATTCTCCAATCAGCTATAAGCACCCACGCTTGTTATTCTTTAAGTTTTAATGGCAGCAACCGAGTTGATCATCAAGATGTTGATACTATCTCTACCTTGAAAACCCTAAGTTTTGTGTAAAGGAAAGCTCCTCTAGATCTCATAAGAGATTTACACAAAATAGAAAAGTATGAGTAACAATACAACTGGAGCAACTCTGAAAACGTGGCTAGGGTTTTTCTTTTTATGCCTGGGGTAAAAACAGAAAACCCAAAACGTTTAATGAATTAGGGCTGAGCTGGAAAATTCTGCAAAAAAGCATTCTGCCCGAGATTTGATCGATCGAGTCTTTCATTCGATCGATCGAGCCAGGCCGAAATGCACCAATGAATCTGTAGCCTCTCGATTCCAACTTTACATGAAAGACCTAACTTTGAGCAAGCCTAAACAAGACTAAACAACCTGTTTTGATTATGGTTTGCCAACAATACACATTAGAATTCTAAATACATAAATTTCTAAATCTTTAGAACCTAACAGTTGACAATGTCATGTCTAGCTTATCTCCAAGTGTAATCTATGATTAAATCTCAAAACAATCTTCATCTGTTTGTCACCTGTGATTCAGATCACAGACAAAGCCTTTTAGATTTTACAATTATCATTATAGCAACATATTAACATATACCATACAGACAGATTATTTATGATAGATGAGGAAGATCATTCCTAAAGAGAAAACCCATCAGGAAGGTCAAGGATCTAAGGAATGAAATGAGCATGAGGCCTTCACATTCACTCCCAAAGGAAAGTGTGGAAGATAAAGCCTCTCAAAATATCATATATGGTATATTTTTCCATGTATTTTGGATAAATATATTTTTCCCTGAACTTCTGTTTGATTGTTTGATTTTGATTCCATAGTTACTGCTGCTTCTCATTTAAATAAAGTCTTTGGTAGCTCTATTTTATTATAGGAATTAAAATAATATTTTCTAGGTTATTTTTATGCTCCTAATCTTGCTTAGGAATTAAATGTGTTGCAATGCGTAGTAGTAAAGTTTACAGTATAATTGAAACTCCGCTTCAGGAAATAGTCTATCCTACTAGTGATCCTAATTTTAAAAATAAAAAAATAAAAAATAAAAAAACCAAAAAAGAAAGAGTCATGCTTATTACTCTTTGATTTCTCATGTAGAGTCATTCTTATTACTCTCTGATTTCTCATGCATTGCTCATAATGCTTATCCCTTTTTTAATGCTTATACTTTGAAATTCCTTTTAACATGTTATAGCTCCTTTCAATAAAGGTTAAGGCTACTATATATTTATTTTAGATTGTTAACATCATTGTTCGTTGTGATTAAAAGTGTTATAATTCTAATCATTTAGAAAAATATGATTTCTTTGCAAAGTTATTGCTTCTAACGATGTTTGTTACCCTGAATAAGCCCTTAATCCCTGCCACTAGGAAAAAATTCCTCACTTTACAGGAGAACTTGGAAGACGGAGAAAATATGTTCAGCAAGCACTTGGGGATGCAAGCATGGATTTTGAACTACCAAAGGAAGTAAGTTTTCCCTTTTTACATCGATAGTACTATTGCCAATGACCAATTCTCAGTTTTGTCCTTCAATTATTGCTCTATCTGGCATGCAAGTCTTAGTTTCTTCTATCTTTCTCTACATTAATTTGTGGGTATGCTTGTCATTCATGGGTCAGATCAAAGATGAAGTTCATTAAGCTAGTTGCCAGCAAGTGTTTAAAGTTCTAAGCATGGAGAATGGTGGTCCGCTACGGCCAATATTGCCCATTGTGGCCTCGTGTACTTTATTTTTCCCTCATCATCAGGCTTACGTGGAAGGTTTTCATTTTTCCTCTCTCTCTCTCTCTCTCTCTCTTACTCTTTTCAAATTTTCCTTTGTGTACTTAATTCAGTTAATTGTCAGAGTGCCTCCCAGTACCTGACCAATACTAGTTGGTCTTTAGCCTAGGTCGTTTCCTTTTTACAGGTCCTCAGCCGGCGAATCCCAGGTCGTCCAACCTCCTTGCTCTTTTGGAATTATTGTTGTGCTTCTTATTCTCAATATCCATAAACCTCTACGTGTAACTGAGTTTCGTGGTACAGAATTAGGCAAAATACAATGGTACTAATGTTGAGACTCTAATTCAAAGAGATATAGTAAACTTAAAAAATAAATAAAAAGGGAATTGAAATGATTTTTTGGGTTAAAGCTGTAATTTGAAAGATTTGGCATGAATTTGGGGAAAGAATCAAAGACAATTTTTCATTGTGTGGACAATCACGAACAAGTCAACTCTATTACTATTTGGCAATAGCCAATTAACATCTCTTAAGTGTTTTAAGTCAAAACATCTTCACATCCCCTTCCAGTCTTCCCCACCCTAATTATCAACAAAAAAAAAAAATTAAAAATTGTTACAGTTTCAAGTGAAAACTAAAAATAAAAAAGGACATGGGGCTTAAGCTTAAGGCTAAAGACAATTGGGAGCAAATAGACCTAGCAATTGAATCGGGTCAGATTAATAGAGTTTGGGTCGAAAACGGGTTAATCCAAACTTGATTAACCCATATACAGGTCAGGTTACAAGTTGATTTATATTTTTTCACATGCAAAATAATAATAAATGAACAAAAAAAAAAAAAATACTAAACGTCAAAAAATAACAAAATACTCAAAATTAAAGTTAAATAGTGCATACACTCTTAAGTTGACACAATTGAAAGTTAACTAATGATATCATCTTTACGAAAGTTAGGTGATTTGCGGTTAAGTGTGCCTAAACCACGTTGTTTTGGTGTTTATAAATTTCTTACATTAAAAAAAATATTATTTTAAAAAATGAACAATAAAGGTTTATAACTTTGGTGGTATTCTCTCAGACAATAGCGACGCATTCCTTCAATTCTTGTCATCTCATATGATAAGGGTAATTTTAAAAGTTTGATAAACTCATAAGGCAAAGCCGACAGTACTAATAAACTCGTCGACCTTACTTGTACATTTATAAACATAAACAGTGATATCATCAAGCCGATAGTTCCACCTCAAGGCCGACAGCTGCGCCTTGAGGTCAATGACACATGAATATGACGACTTGAATGCATAGACGAGATAAGAAGTTGACGGAAGGAAGCTGAAGAGGATAAGTAAACCTTTGACAAGTCTGACATGGCCTTTCTTGGCCCCACTCATGAGTATATAAGGAAACATCTTATGCTCCATGGTTAACCCTAATTAAGGGGATTCCACGAAGGAAAGGATCCTGCAAGATGCACGTATTAATAAAGGTATTCCCTATAAGGGAATGTCCTCTATGCCAAGGAACGGATGTCAACCCTATGCTACTATAAAAACCTCAAAACCCTCACATACCAAGATAAGTATAATTTACTCCAGCTCTGGCACTATAGAGTTGTGAAAGTTCTCTAACTTGACTTTTAGAAGGTATTTGGCCGGTACCACACCAGTACTCTCTATAAGGTCTTCTTTGTTTTTATTTTATAGGTGTTATTTAGAGCATGTGAGGACTGTGCGACTTACTGACGATTTTTGGCATCATCATCATATATAGACTTTGTTATGCTTTGAGACATTGAAAGAGATGTTGGCTTATTTGCAATATATGAAACTAACAAATGATAAGGATCTTATGAGTTTTATAGTATAAATTTGGGGTTTAGTCCAATGTTCTAAGTATTTTATGATTTTTGTCACAACAAAGAATATAGAAATATTGTTTCAATCTAAGCTAGGGGTGTGCAAAATATCCGCTTAACCCACCGACCCGTCCAATCCGCAACCGACCCGCCCGCCATGTGCGGGTCATTAAGTTAGGTGGTTTGGGTTGGGTGGGTTAGATCCCCAAAATTGCGGATTGGATTGGGTTACGGATTGAAAAATTGCCAACCCGCTATAACCCGACCCGCCCGCTTAATTAATAATTTTACATACATAAAAAATATATATATATTAGTTGAAATTGTTAAGTATTTAAAGTTAATCAATTCACCTAATAAATTTTTACAGCTAATCAATCATCAATTCCCTAAACAAAACCGGCCTTCAAAAAATTCCTTAAATTAAAATCTAAAAAGTCAATATTGAAACCCTAAACATCTACCTACCACCCACCCCATTTACTTCAGCCGTATATACATTATATTTATACTATTTATATGCTCTAAGTCTCACTTTTTATTCTCACTGCCTACACCTTCAGTTCAGCCACTGTTTTCCCCTTTTCTTCTTTAACCTTTTTGAAACCTATTTTATATCCTTTCAATTCTTCACCAACAGCACAAAGGTAATTGCTTATTTGCTTTCTTGTCTTGTCTTGTTTAGTTTTTGTGTCTTTCTTATTTCAGTTTCCATCATTTGATTAATTTATATAATATAAAAAGTGTTAGTATATTACATGTAAAGCCATTCTATTTCTGGTAGAGGCAATTCATTGTATATTCAAGTATCTATTGTTTCATTGTATATTCAAGTTAACATGTTATATTGTTATATATTAAATATTCTTACGGTTCATCTTATTCTTTGTCTTTGTCTAATTTTTTTAATAGGTGATGGAGGGTGAAACATCTAGTGCCCACAATGAAAAACCCAATGACAAAACTGAGTCTCCAACCACAGGTAATACCAATGCACTTCCTCCTAAGCATCCTAAAAAGAAAAAATCTGAAGTTTGGGATCACTTTTCAATGATGGGTGATTGTGATCCTAATAACTCTAGAGCAGCATGTAATTACTGTGGTAAAGACTATGGATGTCGTGGGAAAAGGGATGGGACTAGTAATTTATGGAATCATCTTTATAATCAATGCCCTACGTCCACTTATAAGGTCGTAGACAAAAAACAAAAGACACTTTGTTTTCTTAAAAAAGAAGAAGGGCAATCTACTCTTAAAGCAGTGGGGTTTAGTGAAAAAATTGCTAGTTCACCTCTTTTTTTTTTTTTTTTTTTTTTCCACAACTGTTGAATTAACATATTATGATTTGTATTTGTTAAAAGTGATACTAGTAGTGGATCAATACTATATAACTTTCTCACCAAATCCAAAATTAAAAAAAAAAAAAAAAAAATCTACTATAATTCAATTTAATGATTCATTATCTAAGACTAATATTATTCCAGAATTAACTTTACATAGATTAATATGAAGAATTTAAAATAATAAGCATTACAATTTTGAAATCTCTCTTCCAATAATAATAGGGGAGCAACGTTGAAATAGTGATGTATTACTAAATCGAATGGATATATTGAAATGGTTAGAATTAATATGCCTAATATAATTATGGACTGAATTGACCGAAATACTATTCTGATATGACTCAACATATTATATAAATTTTCTCCATACTTAAAAACCTCATGTTGAATATCTAATTCTCTTTTGTTCTCATTTTAGCCAAACATCATATTTGGGGAAGTACATTTTGTGATGAACCAAATTGTCACTCATGACTCATGGATGCACATTTTAGAAAGCGCTACAGAAGAAACTCCTTTATCAGTTCATACAGCAACATGGAAGTGTATCATGGCCATTTCCTGAGTAAGTCATATTATATATGATGGAAGATGAAAGGTGAGCTAGGTAGTTGACCAATTTTTAACCTAAGTAATTTCTATTCGTGTTTATGTTACAGATATGGGAGATTGACTACAAAGGCGTCCATAAAACAAAGTTCAACTATCATGCTTTGGTTAAATTTGATATTTTTTTTCCCTGATCATTAATAAACTAAGATAATATTGCAGCTGAACAAAAGTGCTAATGTTAGAGTGTTAATAATCTCCAATCAGCTAAGCTAGTGGGTTATGAGTTATGAGTATGAATGCTTGGCTTCATGACCCCTTTGCGATTCTCATTACAGTCCGGGGAGTGTCATAGCTATCTGATGAGACGGCCATTCAATCAGCACTACTAATATGAATGTTTTTTTTTTTTTGGAAGGAAAACGAATATGAATGATTTGTTTGGTCGGGGTCAGGATCATCAAATAGCCCATGGTCCACAGCCCGACCCAGAAACCCGACGGCCCACCGGGCTAATGGGCGGCCCGACTCGTTGTTATTGAGGCCCATGGGTAGTCCATTAGCCCAGTGGGTGAGGCCGTGGGCTAGTTTTTATGCCCATGGGTACCCGGTGGGCCAGCCCAGTAGCCCAACCCGTTGTCCAGCCCGTTGGCCTAACCCGTTGGCCCAGCCTAATAACTCATAATTCATAATAAAAATATATAGAAAGTGTATGACGGATTGATCTTGAGATATTATAGAAGAATTTCTTAAGAAAACTCTCTCAACCACTAAGATACTTAAAGTAATTGTGCTAAACTTAGTTTACTAAATATATATTTTTCTAGTAGTCTAGCAAATTTGAATTAACCATTTGACATTTTTTTTTTATTAAAGATAAAAAAAAAAAAAAAAAAACTATTTAAAGCCTTAATAAAAAAAAATTTTAAATAGGTTTCCATCAACAAAAAAAAAAAAGAAAGATTTGACTGTAAAAAAATTTGTAATTATGTATTAAATTCTTTAATTCTTTTCTTTAAAAAAATAGATTGATTATTTCCTTATAAAAAATTGATTCTTTCCTTATAAAAATAATAAAATAATATGCTAACACAAGCCTATGGGTAGCCCATTAGGCCCAACCCAATAGCCCAGCTCGCTAAAGACAAAATGGGCATTGCTCATGGGCAGGGTCATGGGCTGAGGTTTTCTCTTTCGGCCCAGCTCGACTCGACCCGTAAACTAGTTAATAGTCCATTATGTCCAGCCCATTGTGCCCATAGGCCAAGTAAAAATGGGTTGGGCCAGCCCGACCCGGCCCATTGCCGACCCTTAGGTCGGGGACACTGAAAAGGCAATTGCTGAAAATAAGGGGATAAACAGGAATCAAAGAAAACAGATTAAAGAAGGCAGTAAGCAAGTCCGCTGGGTTTGATTTGGTTAGGTGGCAATAATTGATTAAGTTTATGTTTATTGACAAAGTTTCTTCTCCTTCCCCTGTCAAGTTTAATTGGGAAAGATCAAATAGATGGTATATAATTTATAAAATGGTTAGGTAGGTTTTTTTTTTTTGGTAATCGGCTGGGGTATTATAATTTTAAAATGGTTATGCTTCTGCAAACATCTTCTAGTTCACCAGTTCGAGCTGGTGGTACCCATGGGCTTACCCAACTGTACCATGGGGCGTGGACAATGACTACCACACGCAAGTCCCCTTTTTTTTTCCTCAAAAAAAAAAAAAAAAAAAAAAAAAAAAGACCTTGCCTGGCAAAGACAAATACATGGACTATAATACCAAAATTTAATTAGTAGTCTATTGGGTAGGTAGCTGTGCTTTTCTTTTTCTTTTTCTTTTTCTTTTTCTTTTTTTATAACAGAAATATAAACTTGAAAAAAAAAAAAAAAAAAAAAAAAAAAAAAAAAAACCTTAACCATTATACTATTGGTTAGGTAATCTGTGCTTTTCTTTTTTTGTTAAAAAAATAAATACCTTAATCAGTAGACTACTGGCTAGGTAAGCTGTGCTTTTATTTTTTTGCTAAAAAAATTGAAAACCTTAATTAGTAGTCTATCGGTTAGAGAATAAATTATATATTATACCATATATTTCAAATAAGTATCGCATGGTGGGTCCGTAACTAGTAAACTATAAAATGAAGAAAACAAAAGCCAAGTACCATACTAGATATAATACAAAAAGCTTCTTATTTCTCGTGTTAGTTGCTATGTGCTAGTAGCTCTCTCTTTGCAAAAGCAATAATGAAGCAAGAATACCTCAAAAAATTTAATCGGGCCTTCCTTTACATTTCAATGATGATCTAATTGAACGTTTTCTTACCCAGCTACGCTAAAAAGTAAGACATTGAATGAATATTGCTTTAAATTATAAGTACAATATGGGTTTATATGTAGTAATTGAGATCTGAAGAATGGAATGACACAGTTTAATTGATTAAAAGAATGAATTGGTGTGACCTTGAGCTTGACACAGTTTAATTATAGGTTCATTGACGTTGTGAGTCTGTTATTTTGGTTTGAGTTTCTCCTTTCTGAATCACACTATCTAATCTGTCTCCACTTCTTGTTTCTTTGTATTGTCAATCTGAATTTTACTCTCCAAGCATGGCTGAGGGACTTGTTACTGATCTCATTAAGCAGTTGGTTTCGATCGCTGCCCAAGAGGTGGAACAAGAGATAAGGTTGGTCATTTGTGTTGACAAAAAAATCTGAAAGCTTGAAGGCAATCTACAAACCGTGAAAGCTGTGCTCAATGATGCTGAGAAAAGACAAGTTACAGAAGATGGAAGATGTGGTGGACGAGTGGAACACTGAATTGATCAAATCAGCAATTCAGAAAGAAGAAGAAAAAAATGCTGATACTGCTCCTGTTATGATACTAGTATATTAGTTACGACCAGCCTTTACACGCATATATATACAATTAATGTTCTAAGAGAATTTATTACTGAGTATATAAAAGTTGAGTACTTCTTATATTAGACATGTACAAAAATATATAGTAAAAAAATAACGTAGTATCTCTTATCAAAATTATGCTTGATGATGATTTTTCATATAATAAAATTAATCTTTAATCATCTACATAATGAAATTTTGAAGATTTTCATTTTTAATGGAACCAATGAAATCTTCAAGTTCAAGAATAATGCAAAACTTTAATGTACAAATACTAGAGCATAGTTTACAAAAAAAAAAAGAAAAAAAAGTGAGAAAAAATATATCTTGTCTCTATAACTACTAGACTAATTGAAAAAAAAAAAATTTTAATTTTTATTTTAAGAATGTAACAAATTAAACCATCAGCTTATATTAAATCTCAAACATCAAGATTAGAATTGAAATTTAATTTGTTACTTTCTGAAACATCAAGATTAGAATTGTTACTTTCTGAAACATAAAAGAAATTTATTACTTTTGAAAATACATAGTTTAATTTGTTAAACCTCTTAAATTATATGATTTAAATATAACGTCTCTTTATTTTAATAGCATCATTAAAATATCTCAAAATTTGGGAGGCCAACTTAAATTTTTGCAAGCTACATTTTTTTTTATATTTAAATGTAGATAATAAACATTTTTAAAATTTTTGGAGGCGGCCATGGCATCCATCCTTTTGCCTTTTGTGTGGCTCTGCCACTGTTTGCAGGAAACCAAATAAATCTAAAGACTGACCTTTCCAAGCGAAACTTGTCCTGTGTAAAGTGGGCCTTCATAAATGATTTCCTCTTCTAGTAAATAGTGAATTCATGTTAAACCATTAGAATTACAAAAATTTTCACAAAATATTTTAAATGTTGAAATGAAAAGTTGACAATATAGATAATAAAATAATGTCAATGCTAGAACAAATGAGAATCAATAATAATGAAATAAATTGCAATTAAATCATAGAAAATAAAAAAGAATAGAGAAGTATAAAATAGTTCATAACAAAAAAGATCATGACTTTCATAAAAAAAAAAAAATTGGTAATAATGACTTTTTTTTTGGGAGATAAAGTATAGGGATAATCATGACTTGGGAAACTATAGAATAGTGGAGTCAAGTGGTCTAGATAAGCGAGAGCGGAGCCACCTAAAAAGAACAACTGGCTACATCATTTTTCCGACTTTGACCTTCGTTTATTTAGTAAAGATCATTAAACCTCAACTTTAATCTCCTGTTTGGTCTCTTTC
This sequence comes from Quercus suber, assembly GCF_002906115.3. Lineage (NCBI taxonomy): Eukaryota > Viridiplantae > Streptophyta > Magnoliopsida > Fagales > Fagaceae > Quercus > Quercus suber. The sequence goes on along the minus strand of NW_027069595.1, from coordinate 739,508 downwards.
TTCTTTCATCAGGCAGTTACCATTTGCTCCGGACCTTAAGCACTCTTGTGTTAACCAAACAAGTTTCCATTTCCAACTTCCAACTATGGCTTGGGCTCTTGTTTCTACCATCAAGGACCAGCTTAGTCCTTTCATTACTTCAGAGTTCACGTCGATTGCGAATGTCAAGGGAGAAGTCCAAAATCTTGAAAGCAAATTCCACACCATCCAGGCAATGCTCAGCGATGCAGAGGAACGGCAAGTGAAGGAGGAAGCTGTGAAGCTTTGGTTGGATAAGCTCAAAGATGTTTCCTACCAGATGGACGACGTGTTGGATGAGTGGAACACTGCCATGATCAAAGCAGAGATTGAGAAACAACAAAAAGAATTCGAAGAAGAAGAAAAAGCTGAAACTAGTGCTGCTAAGAAGAGGAAGGTATGGCCCCTCATCTCAGTTCCTACTCTTTTTCAGCATCGTGATATTGCTCATAAGATAAAAGAACTTAACCAAAAATTAAATGAGATTGACAGAGAGGGAGGGATGTACAAGTTTGTATTGACTAGGGGAAATGAAGAAGTTGAGAGACCAAAAACTACTTCCTTTGTTGATGTGTCTGATATTCTTGGTCGTGATAAAGTTAGGGATGATCTAGTGAGCATCCTATTAGGCAAGAGTAGTGAAGAGGGAATAAACCCCCAAGTCATCTCTTTGGTCGGCATGGGTGGTATTGGAAAAACTGCTCTTGCCCAACTAGGCTTTAATCATCGTCAGGTGAAGGCCCATTTTGATACAAAAATTTGGGTTTGTGTTTCTGAACCTTTTGATCAATGTAAGGTTGCCAGAGCAATCATTCAAGCTTTTGCTTTTGGAGGTGGTGACTCCAACGTTACAGAATTGCAAAGTCTATTGGAACAAATATGTGAATTGATTAAGGGAAGGAAGTGTTTTCTTGTCTTTGACGATGTGTGGACTGAAGATTCCACATTGTGGGAGCCATTTAGGCTTGCACTCCAAAATGGCGCCCCAGGTAGTAAAATTCTGATCACCACACGTAAAAACATAGTTGCAAAGATGATGGGTAGTACATACATGATCAATTTGGAAGTACTTTCTGACAAAGACTGTTGGTTAGTGTTTAGTAAAATAGCACTTTGTGATAAGAACTCTGAGGAGTGTAAGCAACTAGAACACATTGGCAGAAAAATAGCGAAGAAGTGTAAAGGCTTGCCACTTGCTGCAAAGACTCTAGGAAGTTTAATGCGCTTCAAGAAGAGTATGGAACAATGGGAGATGGTTTTATGTAGTAGACTATGGGAATTCGAAGATGTTGAAAGAGGTCTTTTTGCGCCGTTGTTACTAAGTTATTATGATTTGCCCTCACCATTGAAACGGTGTTTCTCATATTGTGGCGTCTTTCCAAAAGATTATGTCTTTTCTAGCGATAATTTGGTATTTATGTGGATGGCACAAGGATATATCAAGTCGAAGGGAAATATGGAGATGGAAATCATTGCTAGAGACTACTTTGAAAATTTAGCCATACGCTCTTTCTTCCAAGATTTTGAGAAAGATGAGGATGATAGCAAGATAAAAAGATGTAAAATGCATGACATAGTGCATGACTTTGCACAATTGATTTCAAAAAATGAATGCTTCTCAATCAGTAGTGACATAGAGTTGGGATCAGATTATAAAACTGCCCGCCATTTGCAATTAGAAATTCCCATAAATACTCAATTTCCTAAGTCTATTTATAGTGCAAGAAATCTGCGCACCCTGATTTTTGTATATCAAAGTGATTATAACTTATCTACTTTATTCCAACATTTTAAATGTTTACGAACATTAACTTTGAATTTTGAATATGGTGATACGTTAGAGGAACTTCCAGATGCAGTTGAGAATTTCATACATTTGAGGTATCTTAATTTAGTCAATTATCGTGGAGACAGATTGCCTGAAACCATTTGTAATCTACGCAATTTACAAATTTTGAATATTATAATTACAGGTGTGAAATTCCAAAAATTGCCAACAGGGATGGGTAAACTAATTAACCTAAGACATTTTATTTTGGATCTCAGATACAATTGGGTAAAATTAGAGTTTCCAAGAGGATTTGGGAGATTGAGTTCTCTTAGAACATTAAGTTATTTCAACATAAGTGGTAAGGATGACAGCGAAAGATGTAAACTAGGAGAATTAAGAAATTTGAACCACCTTGAACGGACTCTTACAATAAATGGGTTGGGAAGCAATGTATATGAGGCCGAGAATGCACAACTAAAGAAGAAAATAGGCCTTCGTACTTTGATACTACGGTTTGACAAATGGGATAGTGAGAAAATAATAAGGGAGATAGATGTATTAGTTTTGAATGCTTTAGAGCCACCTCCAAACTTGGAACATTTACACATAGAATGCTACCGTGGATCGACAATATTTTATAATTGGGCGATGTCCTTAACCAAATTAAAAGTACTTTATATCAGTGACTGCTATTATTTAGAGCATTTGCCTCCTCTAGGAAAACTTTTGTTCCTTGAATCAATAGAGATACATGAAGCTTATAGTGTGAAGAAGGTGGGGGTTGAATTTTTGGGAATTGATGAATTAGAAAAGAAGAAGAAAGACGATATAATAACAATTGTATTCCCAAATTTGAAATCTCTCAAATTTGTATATTTGGACAAGTGGGAAGAATGGAATGGGATTGGAGAAGAAGATGAGGAAGAAGAAGAAGACTGTATCAAAAGATTCACTATAATGCCACGTCTTCAACATTTGGCAATTTGGGTTTGCCCAAAGTTAAAGTCGCTGCCAAACTTCTTTCATACAGCTCCATTACAGAATTTGAAGATCTTTTACAGTCCATTTCTCAGAGAACGTTGCAAAAGAGGGACAGGAGAGGAGTGGCCCAAGATTTCCCACATTCCTAACATCAATATTGATTTCAAGCATTTGCAAAGAGATGGTCGAGAATTGAACCCAGAGGTAACTTCTTCTTACGCTTCTTCTTCTTCTCCTTGTCCTTCTTTTATTTTTGCAATATATCAATATAAAATTAAAAAACAAAATCAAACTAAATATTTTAATTGTCCGCCAAAATTTCCCACAGGAAAAAAAAAAAACACTGGTTGATGAAATTGTCGGGTTCTTAGTAATTTGGATTAGGCGATTTATATTATATATTGTTGTACATATACACATAACTAGCATGCATAGCATGTGGTTCCTTAGATTCGTTTAACTGCTTCATAGAGTCAATAAAAATCTCAGTTACTTCATAGACTAATATCAAATAAATCATGTGGTTTTCTTTTGGGCATGTAGAAAGACTATAAACAAAAATATTTCCAGTGATCTCTATGTTTCTGGGTTCATGAATTTTAGCTTTAAGGAAAGATTTTTGGATAATGATGGTGAAAGATGATTTTAGTCTGCGTGTGTGTGTGTTGGCAAAGTTAATTATTGGCATAATTCAGTGTTGCAAGTCTAATCTAGTCCTTGGGCATCGTCTTTTATTTTGCTAAAATTAACATATTCTAATTGCCTGCCAAACTGTCCCACGAATTAAAATTTTAATAACAACTTTAATTAGATTTTGAGTAATTTGAATTAGGCAATTTGTATTTTTCCATGTTCATATAACTAGCAAAGCATGTGGTTGCTTAGATTCAGTTATCTTGTGATGTATCTAAAATTGTTTAGACTAATAAAAAATGATCTTACTCATTTGCATACAGAGAAAACAGCTCCAATGCCAACTTCTTTCTAATTCTTTAATATTTTAATATTTATATGGGTCTTGCAAATTTTCTTCATTTTTGGTATGTAGACTAATCTGAACTAACTCATATGGTTTTCCTTTGGGCATGTAGATGTATTGGGACTAGCTGAATGACCAGGAAGAAGATGACGAAGAAGAGGATGACAAAGAAGAAGATGAGAAAGAAGAGGATGACAAAGAAGAGGATGACAAAGAAGAAGATGAGAAAGAAGAGGATGACAAAGAAGATGAAGACAATGAAGAAGATAGTGAAGAGGAGCACGCCAAAGAAGAGGACCTATGATTTTCGTGTTTCCTTAAGGATAGTCTGTCATTGGTGTTATACGAAGTTTGTAAGGCAAATTTCCCCCCTGTTCTGAACTTTTTTAATGAAGTTTCATTGAAGTTTATCAAAAAAAAAAAAAAGTTAGGGGTTGAATTTATTGTTTATTTGTTATGTTGGTATGTTATTATTTTGAATCCTTGATGTGACTTTGGGAATGTTAAGACTTTGAGTTCGTTGATTTAATTCTACTATTTTTTAATTTCCTAAGTTGTAAGGCAAAGCCTACTTTTGCTAGAGATGATATATCTCTTTTTCATTGACTCTATGTTTGTGTTGGAATTGAGATTATTCAATGAAATCTACCTTTAGTTTTTTGTGTGCATTAGTTATATTTTGAGATTATCAATAACAAATTGTAGTTTGTGATAATTAAAAAAAAAAAAAAAAAAAACATTGTTAATGCCAACCCGCCTAACCCGCCTAACTCGCTGAGTTGAAACCGCCAAAATTTGTAACCAATCCGCCGGATTTAGACTTTGGTGGGTTGGTGGCGGATTGGAATTTTTCCAACCCGCTAGTGGCGGATTGGATAGAAATATTGGCCTTTACTTGCCCAATCCAACCCGCGCACACCCCTAGTGGAGTCAAGTGGTCTAGATAAGCGAGAGCGGAGCCACCTAAAAAGAACAACTGGCTACATCATTTTTCCGACTTTGACCTTCGTTTATTTAGTAAAGATCTTTAAACCTCAACTTTAATCTCCTGTTTGGTCTCTTTCTTCTTTCATCAAGCAGTTACCATTTGCTCCGGACCTTAAGCACTCTTGTGTTAACCAAACAAATTTCCATTTCCAACTTCCAACTATGGCTTGGGCTCTTGTTTCTACCATCAAGGACCAGCTTAGTCCTTTCATTACTTCAGAGTTCACGTCGATTGCAAATGTCAAGGGAGAAGTCCAAAATCTTGAAAGCAAATTCCACACCATCCAGGCAATGCTCAGCGATGCAGAGGAACGGCAAGTGAAGGAGGAAGCTGTGAAGCTTTGGTTGGATAAGCTCAAAGATGTTTCCTACCAGATGGACGACGTGTTGGATGAGTGGAACACTGCCATGATCAAAGCAGAGATTGAGAAACAACAAAAAGAATTCGAAGAAGAAGAAAAAGCTGAAACTAGTGCTGCTAAGAAGAGGAAGGTATGGCCCCTCATCTCAGTTCCTACTGTTTTTCAGCATCGTGATATTGCTCATAAGATAAAAGAACTTAACCAAAAATTAAATGAGATTGACAGAGAGGGAGGGATGTACAAGTTTGTATTGACTAGGGGAAATGAAGAAGTTGAGAGACCAAAAACTACTTCCTTTGTTGATGTGTCTGATATTCTTGGTCGTGATAAAGTTAGGGATGATCTAGTGAGCATCCTATTAGGCAAGAGTAGTGAAGAAGGAATAAACCCCCAAGTCATCTCTTTGGTCGGCATGGGTGGTATTGGAAAAACTGCTCTTGCCCAACTAGGCTTTAATCATCGTCAGGTGAAGGCCCATTTTGATACAAAAATTTGGGTTTGTGTTTCTGAACCTTTTGATCAATGTAAGGTTGCCAGAGCAATCATTCAAGCTTTTGCTTTTGGAGGTGGTGACTCCAACGTTACAGAATTGCAAAGTCTATTGGAACAAATATGTGAATTGATTAAGGGAAGGAAGTGTTTTCTTGTCTTTGACGATGTGTGGACTGAAGATTCCACATTGTGGGAGCCATTTAGGCTTGCATTCCAAAATGGCGCCCCAGGTAGTAAAATTCTGATCACCACACGTAAAAACATAGTTGCAAAGATGATGGGTAGTACATACATGATCAATTTGGAAGTACTTTCTGACAAAGACTGTTGGTTGGTGTTTAGTAAAATAGCACTTTGTGATAAGAACTCTGAGGAGTGTAAGCAACTAGAACACATTGGCAGAAAAATAGCAAAGAAGTGTAAAGGCTTGCCACTTGCTGCAAAGACTCTAGGAAGTTTAATGCGCTTCAAGAAGAGTATGGAACAATGGGAGATGGTTTTATGTAGTAGACTATGGGAATTTGAAGATGTTGAAAGAGGTCTTTTTGCGCCGTTGTTACTAAGTTATTATGATTTGCCCTCACCATTGAAACGGTGTTTCTCATATTGTGGCGTCTTTCCAAAAGATTATGTATTTTCTAGCGATAATTTGGTATTTATGTGGATGGCACAAGGATATATCAAGTCGAAGGGAAATATGGAGATGGAAATCATTGCTAGAGACTACTTTGAAAATTTAGCCATACGCTCTTTCTTCCAAGATTTTGAGAAAGATGAGGATGATAGCAAGATAAAAAGATGTAAAATGCATGACATAGTGCATGACTTTGCACAATTGATTTCAAAAAATGAATGCTTCTCAATCAGTAGTGACATAGAGTTGGGATCAGATTATAAAACTGCCCGCCATTTGCAATTAGAAATTCCCATAAATACTCAATTTCCTAAGTCTATTTATAGTGCAAGAAATCTGCGCACCCTGATTTTTGTATATCAAAGTGATTATAACTTATCTACTTTATTCCAACATTTTAAATGTTTACGAACATTAACTTTGAATTTTGAATATGGTGATATACGTTAGAGGAACTTCCAGATGCAGTTGAGAATTTCATACATTTGAGGTATCTTAATTTAGTCAATTATCGTGGAGACGGATTGCCTGAAACCATTTGTAATCTATGCAATTTACAAATTTTGAATATTATAATTACAGGTGTGAAATTCCAAAAATTGCCAATAGGGATGGGTAAACTAATTAACCTAAGACATTTTATTTTGGATCTCAGATACAATTGGGTAAAATTAGAGTTTCCAAGAGGATTTGGGAGATTGAGTTCTCTTAGAACATTAAGTTATTTCAACATAAGTGGTAAGGATGACAGCGAAAGATGTAAACTAGGAGAATTAAGAAATTTGAACCACCTTGAAGGGACTCTTACAATAAATGGGTTGGGAAGCAATGTATATGAGGCCGAGAATGCACAACTAAAGAAGAAAATAGGCCTTCATACTTTGATACTACGGTTTGACAAATGGGATAGTGAGAAAATAATAAGGGAGATAGATGTATTAGTTTTGAATGCTTTAGAGCCGCCTCCAAACTTGGAACATTTACACATAGAATGCTACCGTGGATCGACAATATTTTATAATTGGGCGATGTCCTTAACCAAATTAAAAGTACTTTATATCAGTGACTGCTATTATTTAGAGCATTTGCCTCCTCTAGGAAAACTTTTGTTCCTTGAATCAATAGAGATACATGAAGCTTATAGTGTGAAGAAGGTGGGGGTTGAATTTTTGGGAATTGATGAATTAGAAAAGAAGAAGAAAGACGATATAATAACAATTGTATTCCCAAATTTGAAATCTCTCAAATTTGTATATTTGGACAAGTGGGAAGAATGGAATGGGATTGGAGAAGAAGATGAGGAAGAAGAAGAAGACTGTATCAAAAGATTCACTATAATGCCACGTCTTCAACATTTGGCAATTTGGGTTTGCCCAAAGTTAAAGTCGCTGCCAAACTTCTTTCATACAGCTCCATTACAGAATTTGAAGATCTTTTACAGTCCATTTCTCAGAGAACGTTGCAAAAGAGGGACAGGAGAGGAGTGGCCCAAGATTTCCCACATTCCTAACATCAATATTGATTTCAAGCATTTGCAAAGAGATGGTCGAGAATTGAACCCAGAGGTAACTTCTTCTTACGCTTCTTCTTCTTCTCCTTGTCCTTCTTTTATTTTTGCAATATATCAATATAAAATTAAAAAACAAAATCAAACTAAATATTTTAATTGTCCGCCAAAATTTCCCACAGGAAAAAAAAAAACACTGGTTGATGAAATTGTCGGGTTCTTAGTAATTTGGATTAGGCGATTTATATTATATATTGTTGTACATATACACATAACTAGCATGCATAGCATGTGGTTCCTTAGATTCGTTTAACTGCTTCATAGAGTCAATAAAAATCTCAGTTACTTCATAGACTAATATCAAATAAATCATGTGGTTTTCTTTTGGGCATGTAGAAAGACTATAAACAAAAATATTTCCAGTGATCTCTATGTTTCTGGGTTCATGAATTTTAGCTTTAAGGAAAGATTTTTGGATAATGATGGTGAAAGATGATTTTAGTCTGCGTGTGTGTGTGTTGGCAAAGTTAATTATTGGCATAATTCAGTGTTGCAAGTCTAATCTAGTCCTTGGGCATCGTCTTTTATTTTGCTAAAATTAACATATTCTAATTGCCTGCCAAACTGTCCCACGAATTAAAATTTTAATAACAACTTTAATTAGATTTTGAGTAATTTGAATTAGGCAATTTGTATTTTTCCATGTTCATATAACTAGCAAAGCATGTGGTTGCTTAGATTCAGTTATCTTGTGATGTATCTAAAATTGTTTAGACTAATAAAAAATGATCTTACTCATTTGCATACAGAGAAAACAGCTCCAATGCCAACTTCTTTCTAATTCTTTAATATTTTAATATTTATATGGGTCTTGCAAATTTTCTTCGTTTTTGGTATGTAGACTAATCTGAACTAACTCATATGGTTTTCCTTTGGGCATGTAGATGTATTGGGACTAGCTGAATGACCAGGAAGAAGATGACGAAGAAGAGGATGACAAAGAAGAAGATGAGAAAGAAGAGGATGACAAAGAAGAGGATGACAAAGAAGAAGATGAGAAAGAAGAGGATGACAAAGAAGATGAAGACAATGAAGAAGATAGTGAAGAGGAGCACGCCAAAGAAGAGGACCTATGATTTTCGTGTTTCCTTAAGGATAGTCTGTCATTGGTGTTATACGAAGTTTGTAAGGCAAATTTCCCCCCTGTTCTGAACTTTTTTAATGAAGTTTCATTGAAGTTTATCAAAAAAAAAAAAAAGTTAGGGGTTGAATTTATGGGAATAGAAGAATCCAAAAAGAAGGAGAAAGGCGATATAATAATTACACTATTCCCAAATTTGATATCTCTCACATTTTGGGGTTTCGATAACTAGGAAGAATGGAATGGGATTGGAGGAAAAGAAGATTGTATCAGAAGATTCACTATNCAGAGTGTTTGAAGTTACAAGCATGGAGATGGTGTTGTGTACTACAGTGTCGAGTTTTGTAGTGATGAAGATTTGAGATTGACCTCAAATTTCATCTGTTGTGCCCTTAATGTCCTTTATATTCTCCTCATCATCAGGTTTAAATTGCAGGTATGCGTTTTTATTTTTTTTCCCCTCATAATTAAGGTGCTTTTCTGTTAGCTTTTTATATATATATATATATATATATTCTTTGTGTGATTAATCATCACTATGAATTTTTATATTATTCCAATAAAATAGCTCGACATCATTCCACCATGTAGTTATATAAGTTTTAAATACAGTCAATGAATTGCTAATTTATCTTGATCTTGCACAATTTGGAATTTTGGTAAATATTGTTGCTTTTCCTTTGGCTTCAATTCAACATAATGCTACATTGCATTAATGGTCTTACATCCAGCACACAGAAAATTTTCTATGATATTCTGTATAGTGTAGTCCTTTCTGAGAATTTTCTAGAATTTGCGGACAAGGAATCAAAAAACCAGATTGATCTTCAGATGGGTTTGAGCCTAAGACTTTTTATTGTTTGCTGATTAATGATTATTTTCAATTGATAGAATCATTTTGATGTCAAAATAAAAAAATTTCCTTTGTATTTGCCATAATAAATTTTGTTGAAATTTTTTATTTCCCACGCTTTGATCATAAGTGTGTGTGTGTGTGTGTATATTTTTGGTATTTTGTCCCCTTCATCCTGAAGCAACAACTTGTTTGTAAAACTTGTGCAGTCTAAACCTATTGGAGAAGTGTAGTTTATACTGGTCAAAGTTGTTAAGCAACGATGCACCTCAATATCCATGTCTTACATTCTGGTGGTACAAGATAGCTAATTGAGAAAGCTCCATAGGTAGAATGGCAAGTCTCTATATGACAGAGCGACAGAGCTCCCTCTCTCTTCTCACTAAAGCTCTGTCCTTGTTTACAAAGCTCTATACTCAATTCGTACACAAAAATGCTTCAAGATCAGGCTCAATTGATAGAATCATTTTGATTTCCAAAGTAAAAAGTTTCATTATATTCGCCGTAATAAACCTGTAGCTGAAACTTTTTAATTCTCAAGTTTTACTCAAGCTTTTCAATTTTCTCCTCTTCATCCTAAATCAATGGCCTCTTTTGTTAAACTATTGCAGTCTAAGCCTATTGGAGAAGCGCAGTCTATACTGGTGAAAATTGTTTAGCAAGGATGCACCCTTCATGTCATACGTTCCGGTGCAAGATAGCTAATTGAGAGAGCTTCATAGGCAGAATGGCAAAGCTCATTATGGTAGAACAACAAAGCTCCCTTTCTCTCCTCCGTGAAGCAAAAATGCTTGAAGATGAAACTCCAGTCAACGTCGTGAATGTAACATGCCATGGATGTCAAGCAGAAACATCGTCAAGCTATACTTCTGTCAAATTTCATTTTTCTAACCATGAATAACCAAACATGAAACATTGCAGCTGAAAGACGCACTGGAGTCTTAATAATCTTGAATCAGCCAGTTTGTTAAAGGTCAAATCAACAAGGTGGCTTTAGAAGCAGGTTGTTTATATATATTTATGTTGTTCACATATGTTGCGCTTTTGTATGGACCTGTAAATGTAATCAAATGATCAAAAAGCCTAAATGGCTAGCTAGTGCAGCTAAAATTCAAGTGCCATTTGTTTGATTTGTAATTTTGATAATCCGTTTGACTTTTGAGGAGTTCGTACTGATGAGATTCAATTGCATTGTAGAGCATGTAAAGTATTGTATTGTAAATTTGCATACACCCATTACCTATTTTTAATTTCATTAGAAGTCGTCTTGAACATGATCAAAGCTCTTGAACCCAAATATCTCTCCCCTTAAAAAGCTTGTCAAGTTTTCCCATTCCACAAGAGTTGAAGAGCTTTCCATTAGCAGGGACAGACCCACATATGGGCCCCAGTTCCCATCAGACATTACCCAAAAAAGAAAAAAGAAAAAAAAAAAAAAAAATATATATATATCCAGTCAAAACAACACTAATTATCAGTCCCAAAAAAAAAAAAAAAAAAAAACCCAGCCCAAACAACAATCTTCAGCCATTTTTGTAAATTACAACCCAGCCTAACAAACCACTATTTTAGCCCAAATTCACCACGTTGATTCAAGGAAAAAAAAGGGGGCATCAGATTGATAGTGCTGGCAGAGGATAATAAATTGATAGTCGTGTGAGTGGGGCAACAATGTGTATAAGTTAAATATTTAATATGCTATTAATACTATTTTTGAGGCAAAAATAAAAAAAATAAAAGACAATCACAAAAACCAAGATAAAGAGATAAACAAATACATCATAAAATAAAAATGTCGCAAATCATAATGCTTTAACTATTATTTTGAACTAAGATAAATTTATGAATAAATCTATAAATTAAGAAGTTTAAATTTATAATTGATGCATCATGCATATCAACCACATTCTTGTATCCGCTTTTACTCCGTAATAACAATTGCTCCTTTTGTAAGATAATAAACATAATTCTTATTTTATTTTTATTTTTTTAGTCTTTGATGTTATACATTGAAAGAGACAACAATTTCGACATTTAGTTTGTATTCAATCATAAATGCTTTCAAAGATTTAAAAGACGTCAAGTTCTTTTTTCATAAGTGACTGCATTGTAATGTATTAAAAAACAATGATATTTTATATCTTTTGTCTTTGTTGATAGATGATTAAATCTTAATGTACTAAGAAATAATGATTTTATGTATTTGTTTTAGATGATAGTTTGTTAATACTATATGAATTCTTATTTAGAGTTTTTGTATTTTTTTTTCTTATACTCCAGCCCTTAGCTTGAAATCTTGGTTCCATAATGGACCATTAGTAATAGTAAGCATCAAACTAGGTTCAAATGTCTTTTTCTTTTGGGTCTCATTATGGAGGACAAAGAAAAAGAAAAAGAAAAGGAAATGTAATACAGATAAAATAAATAAAAAGTTCATGACTTTCTAATAAGTGGGGGAAACTCTTTTTTCTTGTCGGTAGGTTAATAGAAGAGATCATGTTGCAAAGAAAGAATAAAAAACAAAAACCAAAGCTTTTTTTATGCGTGAGTTGCTATGCACTAATTTAAGTGGGGTTTCCATTTTCATTTCAATGATGATCCTTATTGGACTAAAAAACTAAAGGCATAATGGGTGAAACAAAGAATGATCAAGTTACAGATAATTGAAAAGTGATGATGCTGAAAAAATCACCAGTGAGCCACACAGTTCTCGCACACTCGAAACGGCACCTGCACAACACAAAAGCTGAAGACCTTAAGAGGAGTATCGGTGTGATACCAGCCAAATACCCTCTGAAAGTCAAGTTAGAACTTCTCACAACTCTAAAGTGATAGAGCGGGGTCAATTATGCGTACCTTGGTTTGTGAGGGTATTGGGGTTTTTATAGTAGTAGAGGGTTGACCTTTCTTCCTTGGGCTAGAAGTCTTTTCCTTATAGGAATCCTCATGAGTGTATATTGCGAAATCATTTCCTTGTAGGAGACTAACACTAAGCGTGGGATACAAGACATTTCCTTACATACTCATGCGTGGTGATCAAGTCAAGAATACATTGGAGCCGTCAGCTTTGCCTACTCCCTCGTTAGGGTCGTCAGCTTTGCCTACTGCCTCGACAGGGTCGTCAGCTTTGCCTACGACCTCGTCAAGATCGTCAGCTTTGCCTACTGCCTCGTCAGGGTCGTCAACTTTGCCTACGACCTTGTCAGGGTCATTAGCTTTGCCTACGACCTCATCAGGGTCGTCAGCTTCGCCTATTGCCTCGTCAGGGTCGTCAGCTTTGCCTACAACCTCATCAGGGTCGTCAGCTTTGCCTACGACCTCGTTAGGGTCGTCAGCTTCGCCTACTGCCTCGTCAGGGTCGTCAGCTTTTCCTATTGCCTCATCAGGGTCGTCAGCTTTGCCTACGACCTCGTTAGGGTCGTCAACTTCACCTGCACCCTTCAGCTTTATTAGGCTACCCATCTTCATTGCCTAAGGTCAACTCGTCGGCTATGCGGTGAGTTTCGTGGACTCCCTAACATTGTCACTTACTAATGGATCCTGACGGAGGTTTGCTTACCCTCTTCAGCTTGTTCTTATCAGCTTCCTCTTATGCTTACTATCTTCAGCTTACCGTCTTCAGCTTACTCTCTTCAGTTTACTCTTCAACTTACTACCTTCAGCTTACTGTCTTCAGCTTACCCTTTAGCTTACTACCTTCAGCTTACTATCTTCAGCTTACTGCCTTCAACTTAGAGACTGATAGCTTCATCTTGCGTGATGTCTTTAGTATGCATAATAAAGCTGACAGGTCTTTGGAGATCAACAACTTTTACTTTTCCAATCTATATAATACTAAAAGCTGAAGCGTAGAATTTAATGTTGCTGCGCTCACGTTGAGCCACATCAGCAGCCATGTCATTTCTATCATCTTTTATATAGATTTTAAAATAGTTTTTGACAATTTTAAAATACTAATAAATATAAAATATTTTACAGCCCTATCTTCACTTAAAGCCCACTTCTTATAAATTTAATTTCACCATAAAGCCCAAACCCAAAGCCTTTTCAACTAAAACCCTTTCTGAAACTCTATTTTCACAGTTACAACTTTCATTCCTCTCTCCCACGTTCTGTTTCAGTTTCACCGTTTCATATTTTGTTCCTTCCCCTTCCCCACCTCTTTCTCACGCACATTTAGTTCCTTCCCCTTCCCCACCTTTTGTTCTATAGTCAATGAATTGCTAATTTATCTTGATCTTGCACAATTTGGAATTTTGGTAAATATTGTTGCTTTTCCTTTGGCTTCAATTCAACATAATGCTACATTGCATTAATGGTCTTACATCCAGCACACAGAAAATTTTCTATGATATTCTGTATAGTGTAGTCCTTTCTGAGAATTTTCTAGAATTTGCGGACAAGGAATCAAAAAACCAGATTGATCTTCAGATGGGTTTGAGCCTAAGACTTTTTATTGTTTGCTGATTAATGATTATTTTCAATTGATAGAATCATTTTGATGTCAAAATAAAAAAATTTCCTTTGTATTTGCCATAATAAATTTTGTTGAAATTTTTTATTTCCCACGCTTTGATCATAAGTGTGTGTGTGTGTGTATATTTTTGGTATTTTGTCCCCTTCATCCTGAAGCAACAACTTGTTTGTAAAACTTGTGCAGTCTAAACCTATTGGAGAAGTGTAGTTTATACTGGTCAAAGTTGTTAAGCAACGATGCACCTCAATATCCATGTCTTACATTCTGGTGGTACAAGATAGCTAATTGAGAAAGCTCCATAGGTAGAATGACAAGTCTCTATACGGCAGAGCGACAGAGCTCCCTCTCTCTTCTCGCTAAAGCTCTGTCCTTGTTTACAAAGCTCTATACTCAATTCGTACACAAAAATGCTTCAAGATCAGGCTCAATTGATAGAATCATTTTGATTTCCAAAGTAAAAAGTTTCATTATATTCGCCGTAATAAACCTGTAGCTGAAACTTTTTAATTCTCAAGTTTTAGCCTAAATCAATGGCCTCCTTTGTTAAACTATTGCATTCTAAACCTATTGGAGAAGCACAGTCTATACTGGTGAAAATTGTTTAGCAAGGATGCACCCTTCATGTCATACGTTCCGGTGCAAGATAGCTAATTGAGAGAGCTTCATAGGCAGAATGGCAAAGCTCTTTATGGTAGAACAACAAAAAGCCTAAATGGCTAGCTAGTGCAGCTAAAATTCAGGTGCCATTTGTTTGATTTGTAATTTTGATAATCTTTTTGACTTTTGAGGAGTTCGTACTGATGAGATTCAATTGCATTGTAGAGCATGTAAAGTATTGTATTGTAAATTTGCATGCACCCATTACCTATTTTTAATTTCATTAGAAGTCGTCTTGAACATGATCAAAGCTCTTGAACCCAAATATCTCTCCCCTTAAAAAGCTTGTCAAGTTTTCCCATTCCACAAGAGTTGAAGAGCTTTCCATTAGCGGGGACGGACCCACATATGAGCCCATGGGGCCCGGTTCCCTCCAGACATTACCCAAAAAAGAAAAAAAAAAAAAAAATATATATATATATGTAATATAACCTAATTTAATCCTCCAGACATTACCCAAAAAAGAAAAAAAAAAAAAAAATATATATATATATGTAATATAACCTAATTTAATTTAGACCCAAGAAAATTAGAGTTGGGCCCCCTTGCTTCAAAAAGCTTGCCCCCCTTCAAAACTAAAATCTTAACCCAGCTCAAATAACAACATTAAACCCAAACAAGGTCGTAATCCAGTCAAAACAACACTAATTATCAGTCCCAAAAAAAAAACCCAGCCCAAACAACAATCTTCAGCCATTTTATAAATTACAACCCAGCCTAACAAACCACTATTTTAGCCCAAATTCACCACTTTGATTCAAGGAAAAAAAAGGGGGCATCAGATTGATAGTGCTGGCAGAGGATAATAAATTGATAGTGGTGTTAGCGGGGCAACAATGTGTATAAGTTAAATATTTAATATGCTATTAATACTATTTTTGAGACAAAAGAAAAATAATAATTAAAAGACAATCACAAAAACCAAGATAAAGAGATAAACAAATACATCATAAAATAAAAATGTTGCAAATCATAATGCTTTAACTATTATTTTGAACTAAGATAAATTTATGAATAAATCTATAAATTAAGAAGTTTAAATTTATAATTGATGCATAATGCATATCACCCACATTCTTGTATTCACTTTTACTCAGTAATAACAATTGCTCCTTTCGTAAGATAATAAACATAATTCTTATTTTATTTTCATTTTTTTAGTCTTTGATGTTATGCATTGAAAGGGACAACAATTTCGACATTTAGTTTTGATTCAATCATAAATGCTTTCAAAGATTTAAAAAACATCAAGTTCCTTTTTCATAGGTGACTGCATTGTAATGTATTAAAAAACAATAATGTTTTATATCTTTTGTCTTTGTTGGTAGATGATTAAATCTTAATGTACTAAGAAATAATGATTTTATGTATTTGTTTTAGATGATAGTTTGTTAATACTATATGAATGCTTATTTAGAGTTTTTGTATTTTTTTTTTCCTTATACTCCGGCCCTTAGCTTGAAATCTTGGTTCCAAAATGGACCATTAGTAATAGTAAGCATCAAACTAGGTTCAAATGTCTTTTTCTTTTGGGTCTCATTATGGAGGACAAAGAAAAAGAAAACGAAATTTAATACAGAATAAATAAATAAAAAATTTCATGACTTTCTAATAAGTGGGGGAAACTCTTTTTTCTTGTCGGTAGGTTAATAGAAGAGATCATGTTGCAAAGAAAGAATAAAAAACAAAAACCAAAGCTTTTTTTTTTTATGCGTGAGTTGTTATGCACTAATTTAAGTGGGGTTTCCATTTTCATTTTAATGATGATCCTTATTGGACTAGAAAACTAAAGGCATAATGGGTGAAACAAAGCATGATAAAGTTTCAGATAATTCAAAAGTGTAAATGTCGACATTATAGAGTGGAATAATATCAACTAATGGCCTAGTTATTGATAGAATCTCAATGTAAATTAATGTATATGCAAGTGGATTGAAAAATAAAATAAAAGGCAATGTTGAAATTGATTGAAAAGTTAACAATTATATGTATTGAATTTTAGTTCATACTTTTTTTTTAACAATGAGTCATGTTAATGGGTGTTCTAAGGATAATTGTTTTTTTTTTTTGAGAGAAAATCCTTAGGGTAATTGTTAATAAACAATTTTAAGAAAGTTTTTATACAACTTTTAAGGAAAATTGAAAAAACTATCAAAATAATAATTACTTTATATTCTTTTCTCATAAAAACTTTTTAAAAATGGTTCACTAAAAAATGTCTTTAATGCATTCATTAACATTTTCCTTTTCACAATTACTGCTATTTTAGTTTCTCCTCGTGAATCATTTTCTAACTCCAGTACCTGTTTCTTGCATTGTGAATTGTAATTTCACTCTCCAAGTGAAATTCCTCTCAATCACAATTTCTTGTATTTGTCAACAATGAGCACATTTCATTATTTTATCAAACAGATGGGGTTGTAAGACATTGTTTATGCTAACACTAATACCAAGATAAATTTTCCATCGAAATGTAGATCCAGTCAAAGATAAAATCTAAAGTTGATCTACGCAAAAAGAAGAGATTCAACTCAGCCGAACCACCATTATATTCTATATGGTGCTCTTGCCTTTTCAATATACTTTTTTGACTCATTGGAAAATTATGTGGGTTTTGCTTTTGTAATTTTGTTTAGCTACTAAAGGTTAGTGGTAAGGATCTTCCAATTAATATGCTCCCAATTGGCAGTAAATACCCACCACAAGTTGTCCCTTAAGTAACACAGCCAATCAGGAATATACCACATATACTTCATTGACTAGAATAGACAACACCCTGATTCACCTTAAGTTGTGAGAGAGAAGTTATAAAAATAAGTGTAAAATTGTGAAAAATTAAAGGTTAATTTTTTTTTTTTTTCCAAGAGCCAAGACAAAAAGTGACTTTTGAAATTTTTAATCTCAATCTTTAATTTGCAATTGCATGGTACAACACCTAATCTCAATCCCTTAAACTTGAGGTAGTGGATTGCAGGAAATAATGTGGAGATACATTTGAAACCTTTTTCTTTTTCTGGGCTACAATTATGGTGCTTTCACATTTTCCACTAATTGGTGTTGATTTTGCTTTTGAGTAAGGTTAGGGATACCACATTTTTCCATATTATATGTTATAGGTGATTTTACACTTTTTTTTTTTTTTAATTACGTGAAGTAGAATCCTATGATTCTTGATTCAATATACAATCTGATTCATATGACCATCTCACCAATCCTGTAGGACTTTGATCTTAATAACCATGGTGTGAACTGATGATATACCAATTCGACTTTATTAATCATAATTTGCCCTTAAGCTTAAGATAGTGGATGAACGTGGAGCTAAAATTATGGTGCTTTTGTCTTTCCACTAATTAATTGGTATTGGTTTTGCTATAGTTCAAGGCAAGTGTATAACCCGGACATATGGAAAAATTAATTTCTATTTTCCTAGGTCCTTGTAAAAAAGTTCCCTAATGTGTTGGGTCCAATCCAACCTATTATTGGACCAAGTAAACTTAAATTTGGTCCGCCAAAACCCAAAATTTAAAGTCCACAACTATTTAAAACAATCTCTAATGATACGTTTGGATTGAGAGAGAGGGAGGGGGAGTAAGTAAAGTTTGTCCAAAATTAGTTTATTTTCAGCAAACTTTACTCTACTCCTCTCCGCTCTTTCTCTCTCCATCCTTAATCCAAATGGCCATAAATGCTTAAGGCTCAAATTTGTGAAAGGCCTAACGACCGTTTTTCCACAATCGATAGAAATTGTTTAAAATCTCCCACCAGAACCACATTGGGCCCACAAAAAGCCTAAAATGATCCCACACTATCTAAAGCCTATTTTGAAAATGTGGCCATCAATTTCGGGCAAAATTTGATGAATTTTCATTATTAGTAAGTGTCAAATTGGGTTTATGTGTCTTTTTCTTTGGGTCCCGTGATGAAGGACAAAGAAAAAGAAAAAGAAAAAGAACAATAGTCTAAAATAAATAAAGTTTATGACTTTTGTGGTCTTCATTGGCCAGAGTTGGCGTCAAGTTTTTTAGATAGTGAATTCCAATGGATGCTTTGCTCACTGAAATATCTCAACGTAGGACTAACTTTTAAAAAATTTGAGTGCTTCTTAATCTATTATAAAGTATTTATCCAAGACTTCAAAATGAATACAAATTTGACTGATTTGTATTTAGAATGAGTGAGAGATTATGTAACGACCCCGCCCCAACTGTGTAGATATTGTCCGCTTTGGGACCCATACCCCTCACGGTTTTGTTCTTCCCCAGGTTGTGCTGAGGAAAAGGCCTCTACATATTGAAGGGAGGTCATTCCTTATAAACACTTTCGCATGTGCTTCCCTAGGTAATGTGGGATTCCATGGAATGCAAGACCCCACTTTTTGGGTCACTACAATCCACCCCCCTTATGGGCATAAACGTCCTCGCGTGTGGGGGCCCATATTTCCGGCTAGGGCATGGCTCTGATACCATTTGTAACGACCCAAGGAAAAGCGCTAGCCACATCTGCGCTATACCTCAAAAGAACTAGTCACAATTGAGACTCCTTATAGTTATTAATAAAGCCCAGATCTACCCAGTAAATACCCGATGTGGGACTCCTCACACACCTACACACATCACACAATCAATCAAATTGGGGCATCACAATCTCCCCCACTTAAATCCCTAACGTCCTCGTTAGGGCCCACTTTGTGAGGTAGCGTCTTTGAGCCCACACGAGGTTACCGGGCCGACTCTGATACCATATGTAACGACCCAAGGAAAAGCGTTAGCCACATCTGCGCTATACCTTAAAAGGTCTAGTCACAATTGAGGCTCCTTGTAGTTATTAATAAAGTCCAGATCTACCCAGTAAATACCCGATATAGGACTCATCACACATCCACACACATCACATAATCAATCAAATTGGGGCATCACAATCTCCTCCATTTAAATCCTTAACGTCCTCATTAAGGCCCATTTTATGGGGTAGTGTCTCTAAGCCTACATGGGGTTATTAGGTCAGCTCTGATACTATATGTAATGACCCAAGGAAAAACGTTAGCCACATCTGCGCTATACCTCAAAAAGACTAGTCACAATTGAGGCTCCTTGCAGTTATTAATAAAACCCAGTTTAACCCAGTAAATACCCGATGTGAGACTCATCACACACCCACACACATCACACAATCAATCAAATTGGTGTATTACAATCTCCCCCACTTAAATCCCTAACGTCCTCGTTAGGGCCCACTTTGTGGGGTAGTGTCTCTGAGCCCACACGGGGTTACCGAGCTGGCCTTGATACCATATGTAACAACCCCGCCCCAACTGTGTAGATATTGTCCGCTTTGGGATCCATACCCCTCATGGTTTTGTTTTTCCCTAGGTTGCGCTGAGGAAAAGGCCTTTACACATTGAAGAGAGATCATTCCTTATAAGCACATTCCCATGTGCTTCCCTAGACGATGTGAGATTTCATGGAATGCAAGACCCCCCCTTTTTGGGTCACTACAGATTACCATTTAGAAAATATTCATTCTTATATGCTTGTGTTATTACCATGGTGTACATGGTTAGAAACATTGTACTTTGCGTTATATTGTTAATTTAGGACGTTAAGTTTGTTTTGGGTGCTGGAACATGTAATTTTGAAAGTTGGAGTTTGGAGTTTGTTTATATATTAGTAATTTGTAACGTAGTAGTTATTTCCTTTTATAATTAATTTTTATTAAATTTTTTTGGCGAAACTACATTATTGGTCCCTGAAGTTTGCCCTGTATGCGCAATTGGTCCCTCAAGTTTGAAGTGAGCACAATTAGTCCCTTAAGTTTTAAAACTGAGTTGTATTGATCCTTTTACTAACGGCTGTTAACAGTGTTACTTACGTGGCTAACGGAATAATGACTTAACACTTTTTTTAATGATGTGGCATGTTTTTAATTAAAAAATTACTAACTAAATTTACATGTTCAAAATAGTAACGTCAAATATCCTATACTTCAAATTGTTCCAAATAGTAGTGTGCAATATGGGGCCAAACCGGTTGACCCTCTCATCGATAATGGGTTCTGGGTTCTCAATCTTGTAAGCTGAAATAAGCTACAGAGTCTCACCAATAAAGGGAAGCCCAAGATTCCCAGGTGGCAATCTTAGCCTCCGGCAACGTGAGGAACGACGAAAGAAGAAAAGGGTGGTAGAGAAAACCACAAAGAGAAATGAGAACAGAAAGACCGCCATGAAAAAGTTTTAGTTTTTACAATGAAAATTGGTGTAGGTAACACGTGGGATATATAGGAAGTGTTTTTAAGAAGGGGTTGAAGTTAACAATAAGAGAGCATTAATGGGTGATAAAGAAGGAGAGGAAAGGGAAGGAGCCAAGGTTGTAAGGAAAGAAATTAATGTCTGGATATTTTGGAATCTGACTGCTTTTCTAAAATTTTCTAATTAAAAACATGCCATGTCATTAAAAAATATGCCACATCATTAAAAAAAATGTCCAGTCATTGTTTTGTTAGCCACGTAAGTAACACCGTTAACAGCAATTAGTAAAAGGACCAATACAACTCAATTTTAAAACTTAAGGGACTAATTGTGCTTGCTTTAAACTTGAGAGACCAATTGTGCACACAGGGCAAACTTCAAGGACCAATAGTGTAGTTTCGCCAATTTTTTTCTTTAACATATCTTGATAATTAGATATAGCCTCTAGCGATTTTTGATCCTCAATTCAACCCTACAGTCCGATCCATGTGATTCTCCCTCTCATCCTATGTAAGAAGTAAGATTTTGATTTTGATAATCGTGGTGTGAACAAATGGTGGATTAAACCAAAGTTGGCCCTTAGATTTAAAATAGTGGACACAAAAAAGGAAGGCGGGCTACCTTTGAAATTTTGTACTGGAGTACAATTATGGTGCCTTTACTTTTTCCAACAATGGTGTTTTCTCAAAAAAAAAAAAAACTTATTGGTGTTATTTTACTTTTTAGTGCAGTTAGAAATACCTTGCAATATGTTTAAAATGTGATTGAAGCAACATCATTTTTATAAGCCTCATCATTAATATTATTTTTATTATTTACTAATTACAACCACTGACATTAATCGTTCGAAAAAATATTGTAAACCTAGACTGTTTTGGTTTTATTGACTACTATTTTCTTTTGTCACTTAAAGTGGAAGATTAGGTGAGTTGGTACCTCCACATGCACAAAGTATTTGGGGTCTTAAGGGGGAAACAATTTGACTTACGAAGTTAACAGCATATTGTAATTATCTTAAAAAAAAAAAAAGAATGTTTAGGTTATTTATTTATTTTATCAGCTTAATAAATAAATAAAAAACTCACTTTTTCTAGGTGCACTATATTTTTGTTAACTTACAATAAATAATCAAATAAAAGTTAAAAAAATGATTAAAATGCACATGAAACCTTTTAAACTTTCAAGTAACAATTAATTCTTATTACGTTGCAATATCAGGGAAGTTACGGAATGAAACTCAAAAGAAGGCTTTGAACTTTCTAAGAACCATACCGGTCATTATGGTCAAACATTTCTCATTTGAGCTTTCCAAGCAAAACTTCTCTTGCGTAAATTGGCCCTTATAAAAGATTTGAGCTTATAGTGAATTCATGTTGTGAGAGGCGAAAATGGTCCACTACTACTATTTAGCAAAAAAATTAGCAATTTACCACTATTTTGAAAACATGTAAAGATCTCTTATGAGAATAGCAAATAGTAAGCAATAAGTTTAGAATCAAACAAATTTTTACGAAAAATATTTTAAAATGTTGAAATAACCAATTGTCAATAAAGATAATAAAATAGTATCGATAATAATAATCCAAATGAAAACCAATGGAATAAATTTTACCCAAACATTATCAAATGATATAAAATAAAAAAAGAAAAAAGAAGTCTAGAATAGTACATATATAATAAAAAAGATCAGGACTTTTTCCACCCCCCACACCCCCCAAAAAAAAAAAGACAAGTATGGAATAGTGGAGTCAAGTGGGCCATATAACCGAAAACAGGGCTAGCCTAAAAAGATCAATTGGCTACATCATTTTCCGACTAACTTTCGTTTAAATATGAAAGATCTTTAACGTGGGGACTCAAACTTTAATCTCCTCTTTGGTCTCTTCTTTCATCAACCAGTTGCCATTTGCTCTTTCAGTACTCGTGTTAAACAAACAAATTTCCATTTCCAACTTCTAAACAATGGCTTGGGCTCTTGTTTCCACTATCAAGGATCAGCTTAGTTCTTTCATTACTTCAGAGTTCACGTCGATTGCTAATGTCAAGGGAGAAGTCCAGAAGCTTGAAAGCAAATTCCACACCATCCAGGCAATGCTCAATGATGCAGAGAAACGGCAAGTGAAGGAGGAAGCTGTGAAGCTTTGGTTAGATAAGCTCAAAGACGTATCCTACCAGATGGACGATGTGTTGGATGAGTGGAACACTGCCATGATCAAAGCCGAGATTGAGAAACAACAAAAAGATGATGAAGAAAAAGCTGAAACTAGTGCTGCTAAGAAGAGGAAGGTATGGCCTCCCATCTCAATTCCTAATCTTTTTCAGCATCGTGATATTGCTCATAAGATAAAAGAACTTAACAAAAAATTAGATGAGATTGACAGAGAGGGAGAGATGTACAAGTTTGTATTGACTAGGGACAATGAAGAAGTAGTTGAGAGACCAAGAACTACTTCCTTTGTTGATGTGTCTAAAATTCTTGGTCGTGATAAAGTTAGGGATGATCTAGTGAGAATCTTATTAGGCAAGGGTAGTGAAGAAGAAATAAACCCCCATGTCATCTCTTTAGTGGGCATGGGTGGTATTGGAAAAACTACTCTTGCCCAACTAGCCTATAATCATCATGAGGTAGAGGCTCATTTTGAAAAAAAAAAGTGTGGGTTTGTGTTTCTGATCCTTTCAATCTGTGTAGGGTTGCCGAAGCAATTGTTCAAGCTTTTAGAGGTAGTGACTCCAACATTACTGAATTGTAAAATCTATTAGAAAAAATATGTGAATTGATTAAGGGGAGAAAGATTTTTCTTGTCTTTGATGATGTGTGGACTGAAGACTTCGCATCATGGGAGCCATTTAGACTTGCACTCCAAAATAGTGCCCCACGTAGTAGAATTATGGTCACCACACGTAAAAGAAGATTTACGAAGATGATGGAAAATGTGAGCATGATTAATTTGGAGATATTGTCTGAGGAAGATTGTTGGTCGGTGTTTAGTAAAATAGCATTTTGTGATAAGAATTTTGAGGTGTGTAAGCAACTAGAAGACATTGGCAAGAAAATAGCGAAGAAGTGTAAGGGCTTGCCACTTGCTGCAAAGACTCTAGGAAGTTTAATGCCTTCAAGAAAAGTAAAGAAGAATGGGAAATGGTGTTGTGTAGTAGTATGTGGGAATTCAAAGATGTTGAAAGAGGTCTTTTTGCACCGTTGTTACTAAGTTATTACGATTTGCCCTCACCATTGAAACAATGTTTTCTCATATTGTGGTATCTTTCCAAAAGATTATGTCTTTTCTAGTGATGAGTTGGCATTTATGTGGATGGCACTAGGATATATCAAACCGAGGCAAATATGGAGATGGAAATTACTACAACAGCATACTTTGTAAATTTAGCCATACGATCTTTCTTCCAAGATTTTGTAAAAGGTGATGACAAGATAATAACGTGCAAAATGCATGACATAGTGCATGACTTTGCGCAATTAATGTCAGAAAATGAATGCTTCACAATCAAAAGTGACATTGGCTTGGGAGTAGATTATAAAAATGCCCGCCATTTGCAGTTAGAACTTCTAAAAAATGCCAAATTTCCTGAGTCCATTTATAGTGCAAAAAATTTACGCACCTTCATTTTTGTATATCAAGGTGATTATAACTTATCTACTTTATTCCAGCATTTTAGATGTTTACGGATATTAACTTTGAATTGTGAATATCGTGGTACGTTAAGGAAAGTTTCAATTGTAGTAGAAAATTTCATACATTTGAGGTATCTCAATTTAGTCGATTATTGTGGAGATCCATTGCCTGAAACCATTTGTAATCTATGCAATTTACAAATTTTGAATATTAAAATTCATCATAAGGAGATCCAAAAATTTCCACAGGGGATGAGTAAGCTAATTAATTTAAGACTTCTTAATTTGGATTTCCACTCCAGTTGGTTAAATGTAAAGTTTCCTAGAGGGTTTGGGAGATTGACTTCTCTTAGAAAATTAAAGTTTTTCAACATAAATGGTAAGGATGACAGTGAAAGATGTAAATTGGGAGAATTAAGAAATTTGAACCACCTTCAAGGGACTTTTCAAATAACTGGGTTGGGGAGCGAGGTAGATGCATGTGAGGCCACGAATGCACAACTGAAAAAGAAGATAAACCTTCGTACTTTGAGCCTATGGTTTGACAAATGGGATGGTGAGGAAATAATAAGGGAAAAAGATGCATTAGTTCTGCATGCCTTAGAACCACTTCCTAACTTGGAAGATTTAAGCATTGGAAGTTACAGGGGACCAACCATGTTTCCCAATTGGATGATGTCCTTGACATATTTGAAAATACTTGAAATTTGGGAGTTATCTTTAGAGCATTTGCCTCCTCTAGGGAAACTTCGGTACGTCGAATCATTGACTATAGGGGATATGAATAGATTGAAAAATGTGGGAGTTGAATTTATGGGTATAGAAGAATTCGAAAAGGAGAAAGACGATACAATAATAACACTTTTCCCAAATTTGAGATCTCTCATCTTTTTGAATTTGGAGGAGTTGGAAGAATGGAATGGGATTGGAGGAGAAGAAGAAGACTGCATCAGATTCACTATAATGCCACGTCTTCAACATTTGAGAATCTGGAATTGAAAAAAGTTAAAGTCACTGCCAAACTTCCTTCGTACAACTCCATCATTACAGAACTTGGAGTTATGGCTGAGTCCAATTCTGGAGGAACGCTGCAAAAGAGGGATAGGAGAGGAGTGGCCCAAGATTTCCCACATACCTAACATCGAAATTGATAGAGAGTTTGTGCAAAGAGACGGTCGAGAGGTAACTTCTTCTGACGCAGAGACAGAGGTAACTTCTTCTCATTGGGCTTCTTCTTCTTTTTTTGGCAAAAAATCAATGAACTTTTTAATTGTCTGCCAAAATTTCCCACAAAAAAAAAAAAAAAAAAACCTTGGTTGATGAATTTATGTGGTTCTCAGTGATTTGAATCAGGGGATTTATATTATATTATGATTTATCTAAACTTGCTTGATAGATATCCAAATGAATATCCTTAAAAATCTCATTCATTTTAGACAGAAAACAGCTCCAATGTCTACCTACCTCTTTCTTATTCATTTATATGGGTCTTGCTCATTTTCTTGATTTAAGGCTATGGATATAAGACTAATCTCAAATAACCCATATGTTTTGCTTTTGGTACATGTAGAAAGCCGATGAACTAAAATGGTTCCTGTGATCTCTATGTTTCTGGGTTCATGATGATGGTGAAAGATTATTTTTGTCTCTCTGTGTGTGTTTGTGTGTTAGCAAAGTTCATTCTTGACTTGAATCACTGTTACAAGAATCTAGTCCTTGTGCATCTTCTTTTATTTTTCTAAATATATTAATTAAATTAAATATTCTAATTGAATCCCAAACAGTCCCATAGTTAAAAAAATTAATAATAACTTTAATTAGATTCTCAGTAATTTGAATTAGGCGATTTGTATATTGCTGTATTCATATTGCTTGGTGTGTATGCATTTCATGTTAATTGTATTGGCTTACTTTGTTATTTTTAGATGGAACATGTCGAATGGTCAAGCGCCTTAGCTGTATTGCCTGTTCCTATAGAGATGAGTGTCACCCCAAATCCATGTATTTATGAGTTTGTGTACAGGGTAGGCTGCAAAATTTGAGTACCATTTCTTTGGTACTTTTTTGCATAGACATGGTTATGTATTCAGCCTATGTACTTGGACACACCATTTCTTTTGGTAGTTTTTTGGACCATCTTGTCTATTTATTCAGCCTCCTCCCGCACCAACCCCCCCAAAAAAAATTTGATTGAAGAAGATCCTCTGTTTTTGAGAGGAGTTGTCACTTCACCTTGTGCTGCACACTTAGGAAGAGTTGGAGACTAGCACTTCATTGCATTGCATTGCATTGCACCTTTAGAATCTGAGTAGATTTGCATTGGGAATAGGCAGTTGTGAGTTTGACTTGTTCTAACATTTTAAACCTTTTGAACTAGTTCTTTCTACACAAACTTCCATAAATATTAAATCTATCTTCAAAATCCTTAATGACCTGAGCTTATGCAAATGCTTATTCCAGTAAGTATTGGTTTGTATAATCAGCTATGTATATATGACTAATCTCAAATAACTCATATGGTTTTCTTTTGGGCATGTAAATTCAGTTTTATGAAGAAGAGTTTGATGAAGCTGGGGATAAAAAAAAAGAGTCTGATGAAGATGAGGCTGACAAAGAAGAGGATGACAAAGAACTCCATGACAAAAATCAGGATGATGAAGCAGAGCACCTATGATCTCTTTGTTTTTGGGCTCATCAATTTTAGCTACAGGTTCGGATTTTTGGATGATTATGGTGAAAGGTGATTTGCATTTCTGTCGCTTCTTCTTTTATTTTGCAAAATATGAATATAAATTTTTTTTTAAAATCAACTAAACATGTTAATTGCCTGCCAAAATTTCCCAGAGAAAAAAAAAATGCTACTTGATGAATTTATCTAGTTCTCAGTAATTTGAATTAGGCAATTTATATTATATATTGTTGTACTTATACACATAACTAGCATGCATAGCATCTGGTTCCTTACTTCCTTAGATTCGTTTTACTGCTTCATAGGTTCAATATATATCCATATTAACATCCTTAAAAATGTCAGTCATTTCCATATATATAAAGAAAACAACTCCAACGTCTACATCTTTCTCATTCATTTCCTGTTTAATTTTTATATATTTGGGTCTTGCTTATTTTCTTGATTTAAGGCTACGTATATAAGACTAATCTCAAATAACTCTTTGGTTTTCTTTTGGGCATGTAGAAAGACAATAAAGAAATAGTTCCTATGATCTCTGTGTTTTTGGGTTCATGAATTATAGCTTCAAGTAGAGATTTTTGGATAATGATGGTGAAAGATGATTTTTGTCTGTGTCGGCAAAGGTCATTCTTGACATGATTTAGTGTTGCTGGTCAAATCTAGTCCTTGGGCATCTTCTTTTATTTTGCTAAATTTATCAATTAATATTCTAATCGACTGCCAAACAGTCCCACAGATTTAAAATCTAATAACAAGTTTAATTAGATTCTGAGTAATCTATACTACTATTTAGGCGATTTGTATTTTGCCGTATTCACATAACAAGCAAAGCATGTGGTTTCTTATATTCGGTTATCCTATGATGTATCTACAATTTTTTCAACTAATAAAAAATGATCACGGTGACAAATCTTACTCATTTGCATATAGAGAAAACAACTCCAATTGCTCTTGCTAATTTCCTTCAGTTTGGGCATGTAGAGTCTTGGGAGGTGGTTGCTAAACAAAGACAGGAGAAAATGACAAAGAAGAGGATGATGAAGAAGAGCACGTTGACAAAGAGGACCTATGATTTCTGTGTTTCTAGGTTCATGATTTTAGCTTCAAGTAAAGATTTTTGGATGATGATGCTGAAAGATGATTTGTCTGTGTGGGCAAAGTTCATTCTTGGCTTGATTCAGTGGTGGAGCAAATTGTGACCCATGGATGCACATTTTAGAGAGCGCTACAGAAGAAACTTTTTTATCAGTTCATATGGCAGCATGGAAGGGTATCATGGCCGTTTCCTGAGTAATCCATATTATATGGTGGCAGATGAAAGGTGAGCAAGGTAGTTGACCAATTGTCAACTTTCGTAATTTCTAGCCTTATGTTTTAGGGTATGAAATATAGTTGGCCAATTTTCATGGGTTAATGTTACAGATATAGGTGATCGAGTACAAAGGTGTGTAGAGAGTGGGAGAGAAAGGAATGTTATCACCAGGAGTGGAGGGCATGAGCTGAAAAATGTTTTTTATGAGGATGGCAGGGGGTGGATGGTTAGTTGTAAAGATGCTCTTGATGTTGAGGATGATTTGGGGACTGCTTCAAGTATCAGGAGAAGGGATGATCTTAATTTTGGCCATTGTGTACGATTGGAAGCACTTTTGTTGATCGCTCTTTTTTCAAGTGCAAGGGCAGCTTGGGAGAAGTATGCTGCTTGGATGTTATAGTTGAGCAACAACAACCAAAGGAGGAGAGGCTCAAATGGAAGCTAGTTCAAAGGGTGTGCAGGGGGTTATTGTCTTGATGGATAATCAACATATTTTGCTGGATCTTTATAAAGAAAATTGTAGCAGCTGGAAGTTGATTTAAGAGTATTCAGGGAATCTTTTATTAATGTTTGGTAGAAATATGTTGATAGAAGAATATTAGATGGGGTATCAAATTTTTTTCAGGTAACAGTTAAATACTATAATGCATCTTGGCAGAGTAGTTAGCTTCTATCTTTCTATCTTAGTATCTTTTCTTCATAATGAATTAAAAAGAATGTGACAAAAAATTTCTCCTGTCCCCTTGATCCATCACTTCCATACTACAGGGGGTGGCTATGGCCATGACCACCTGCCCTTTATCTGGAGTCCAACCACGACTGACCAATGGATGCACATAGACTCGGTTAGACTTCAAACAATTGGTAAGCTGATGAAGAAATGATAGAATGTTGCACATTTGTAGTTTAAAATGTGACATTAAAATTCCTTTTTAAAAATAATAATAATAATAATAATAAAATAAAAAATAAAGGAGGAGAAAATTTTTGCTAGGTTTAAGGCATCCTATAATTGATTGGACACCTTTCTTCATGAAGACCATGTTTGCCCATTCAAGTGACAGTATTTTTAAATTTCTATTCCCTGCTAGATTAAAAAAATAGTCCCAACAAGCTAAAGTCTACCTTTATCAAGATTGACTTTGTTATTGTTTGTGTGTGTGTGTTATATTGGGCAGGATGCCATCTATTGTTCCTAAAAGACTGAAATTGATGAAGTTAATACACCATAAAATTAGTCACTTTATTCAGGTCCAGAGGGTAGCTAGTAATGAACCATTAGTAGTAGTAAAAAAAAAAAAGACTTGTCAATTAGGGAAGTAAAAGAGCATGACTTTAGATAGGATAGAACGGAGGAAAAGAATTCATGTGGCTGACCCTTTCTAAACTTTTGAGGATCCATAACCAATCCCAAATTTTAGGACTAAGGTTTTGTTGTTATTGTTGGTAATTCACTTGTTTCTTATACCATAGAGTATAGGAGGCTCATCTCTAGATTTATTATTATTTTATATATACACACACATACCACCACATTGTATCGATGATTTCCTTTACTTTTCCACCAATCTTTAGAATTTAAAATTCAAAATATGCAAGCAATTTCAATATTTAAGTATTAGACACAGACTAATTATAATTAACAATAAAGACAAAAGTATTAAGAATAGAAGTCTGATTTATTTGGGCCTATGGCTAACAATTAAAATGAAGATATTGCATAAACTGAAAATTTACTTACTAGTTACATCAATTGTTTTATGTTATCTACTTATATTCTCATTCCTTTAATTTGTTTATTATTGCAGGTTTAACTCAAAACTCTGGTCCATATGGTAAGCACAGCTTGCTTAAAAGGGAATTTTTATATTAATGACTGAAATTTTATTTTATGGCAGCATAATTGGGAGAGCAGGAGATGTTAATGGAACCTTTGATACTGTCTATAGCATTCACGATCCAGTAATCTACTAAAAAGATCTCCCCTGCCATTATTAACTTTAAGATTTAACTTTACATGGCTGCCTCTACCTTGGAAACTGCTCCAATATATCTGTTTGATAATTGATAATTTTCATTTTAATCTCATTAGTTACGCTTAATGGGAGTACACAGATCAAGAGCGGCTTTTGTGGTTTACGAGACATTGCAATTTGATTTACCATTTTTATTGGCTTTTTGTGTTATGGAGTTAAAATTGGAGTTTCTTTAGTTCCCTAATTTTGAAAGGACTGGACTATGAGATATCAAGAAGTTGCTATAAAATTATAATTTATACATTTGAAACTTGTGTTAAAAAGAGTACTCTTCTCTGTAGGAAATTTGCAGTATACACAAAAGCTTTTGTGGCTGGACCTTCAAAAACCATTGACAATGTCATATCTAGCTCATCTCCAAGTGTAATCTCTGATTAAATCTCAAAACAATCTTAATCTATTTGTCACTCATGATTCAGATCAGAGACAAAGCCGTTTAGATTTAGCATATACCGTACGGACAAATTATTTACGTCAGATGAGGAAGATCAATCCCAAAGAGAAAACCCCATCGGGAAGTTCGAGGATTTAGCTGCGGAACAAAATGAGCATGAGCTCTACACGTTCACTAAGTGAGGAAGATAAAGCCACTCAAAATATCATATAAGGTATATTTTTCCCTTAACTTTTTTTTTAATTTTTGGATAAATATATTTTTCCCTTAACTTCTATTTTGTTTGTTTGATTTCAAATTCCATAGTTATTGCTACTTCTCATTTAAATAAAGTGTTTGGTAGCTCTGTTTTTTATAGGAATTAAAATGATATTTTTCTGGGTTATTTTTATGCTCCGAATATTGCTTAGGAATTAAATGTGTTGCAATGCGCAGTAGTAAAGTTTACTGTATAATTGACACTCTGCTACAGGATATAGTCTATCCTACTAGGTGAACCTAATTTTTAAAAATAATATCTTAAAAAAAAACCAAAAATAAAGAGTCATTCTGATTACTTTTTAATTTCTCATGTGTTGCTCCTGATGCTCATCCCTTGTTCAATGCTTATACTTTGAAATTCCTCTTAACGTGTTATGGCTCCTTTCAATAGAGGTTAGACTGCTACATATTTATTTGACCGTTAACATTGTTGTTCATTGTGATTAAAAGTATTATAATTCTAATCATTTAAAAAAGTATGCTTTCTTTGCAAAGTTCCTGCTTCTAATGATGTTTGTTACCCTGAATAAGCCCTAAATCCCTACCACTAGGAAAAGTTAGTCACTTTACAAGAGACCTCGGAGGACGGAGAAAATATGTTTAGCAAGCACTTGGGTATGCAAGCATGGATTTTGAACTGCCAAAGGAAGTAAGTTTTTCCCTTTTACATAGTACTATTGCCAATGACCAATTCTCAGTTTTGTCCTCCAATTATTGCTCTATCTAGCATGCAAGTCTTAGTTTCTTATATCTTTCTCTACATTAATTTGTGGGTATGGTTGTCATTCATGGGTTAGATCAAAGATGAAGCTTGTTAAGCTAGTAGCCAGCTAGTGCTTAAAGTTCTAAGCATGGTGAATGGTGGTCTGCTACAGCCAATATTGTCCATTTTGGCCTCATGTACTTTATTTTGTCCTCATCATTAGGCTTATGTGGAAGGTTTGCATTTTTCCTTTCTCCCTCGTGCTCCCTTGTATTGAAGGTTCTTTTCTGTAGCTTTTCTAAGAAGAAAGATTAGGGCACTGGTCATGTCCAGAACAAGGGTAAAAATAACAATTGGAATAGTATTTGTGCTTAAATTTTTTATTCCAAAACAATTCAAAAGATTCATTATAATTTGCATAGAATTGATAATCAACATAGTGGCATGATCATTTTTAAGTTGTTAGTTTATTTCTTGCTGGTGAAATGCTTGTTTGGAAGCTGCCGATGTGGTACCATTTGTTTAACATTATTTTCTGATCCTGGGCAGTGCATATTCAGGTTGCTGTTTTCTAGTTCCAACATTAATGTTGCTGGTTGAAAGGTGTTGGCATCTTCACAATCATTGCTGGTGTGAGTTTACTCAGTTGGTACAAGTAATCGATTTCAAGAAAAGCCAAGAAATCCCCCCCTTCCCCCTTTTAGGGTATATTTTGCTATTGTTCTTCTTATTCTTGTGGAAATTAGGCTTTTCAATGTTCATTAGTGGGTAATCTGCACAACTTGTTGGTAATTGTACTAAAATACTTGGATTTTCCATTTCAGACATACCTAGCATCACTAGGACATTTGGATATGGAATGCATTTTTATAAGCTTTTTTCCATTTCCAACATGCATAGCAGCCCTAGGACATTTTCCATCATACCAATTTTGCTCAAAGATTATCCTCTGTTTTTGAGAGGGTTCATACTTCAACTTCTGCTTCACAGTTAGGCAGAGTTGGAGACTTTAGTACTTGATTGCATCTCACCTTTAGCATCTTAGTAGTTATTGTAATTGGGAATTTACATAGGGAGTTGAAAATTTGACATTCACCAATGTTTTAAACCTTTCTGAACAAATTCTTTCTACACAAACTTTCATAAATATCATCTATCTTCAAAATCCTTTACGATTGAAGAATAAGCAAATGCTTGTTCCCTAAGATCTTGGTCTGTATAATCTCTTCTAGGGATTGATAGCCTTCTTGTCAACATTGGCTTCAAGGTACTCTTGTGGGACCTTGAGCAACAGAATGGTCAATTCTTAAGACAGATGTCAACATGCATCTAATGCTGCATATTCAACCCTTCAGAATACGGATTCTTTCTTCCAATTCAACTCAACTATCTTCCCTTATCGCTTTGGTCAATCTTGCACATTTTATACATGTTATGATAACTCTCATGCTTAGTGAATAGAAATTTAGTTATAAATTTCTCAAAAAATCATTATCAAGTGATGCTATCTGACAAGATAATTGGCCAATTTATTTCTATTTATTTGTGCTCTTTTAATGTAAGCTAAATCATCATTTTCTTATTAATCTTCTATCGTAACATGCTTTTCCATACTCTTTTTTGTGTATGTCAAACCCTCATGTTAAATTTTTCTTTTGGTTAGAGTTTAACTAGAACTCAAATTCTAGTATGTGGTGAAGCATATTTTGTACTTGAGCAAATTTCAACTCATGGATGCACTTTTGAGAAATACCTCCGAAAGAAACTCCTTCACCATTTCATAGTGGCATTAGAGCTTGTGTATCACATCACATGGTGAACCATGAAAGGCGAGGTAGGTACTTGACCAAGTTCTCAAGTTTTGTGGTGAGATTATATTTTTTTCTAAGAGAATTAATATTCTTGTATTTTCCCAATATGTTAGTTGTAAGCATAAACTTAAGTGTTGTAATCTCTATTTTCCTTATAGTGGATTGATTGGGTTTGTCCCGTGGTTTTTCCCTCTACATTAGAGAGTTTTCCATGTAAAATTTGGTGTGTATTTTGAGACTGATTGCTTGCCTGATAACTTGATCAATTACAACCAATCTTACTAAACACAACAAATTTTCCTATCATCATTGATTAGTACATCAATCAACAAATTACTTGCAAAAGGTCATGCACAAAATTGCGGTTACCATGAAGTTTGGTATCAATGAACCAAGTAGCATTGCCAGATAATTGAAGTAGAGAAAATGTTGCATAGAAATACTAGAAAACCTTATAGCTAACCCTTTATTTCCAATAAGCTACAAAAAATCAGCATATTCATGTTATAGCTCTCAATGATCTAAGAAGAACCCAAAGCAGATAAAATGGACTTGAAAACTCAGAACATCAGCGCAACAGATCTTGCAACAACAGCTTTAAGTTTTTCAAATGCCAAATGTTAGTGAATACAATTAAAAGAAAAATTACACTTAGACCCGATAAATCTCCACACTTAGGATCCAAATTTGACTAAAACACTAACTCCTCATTTACTACATAAAACTTCCATGTCTTTTCATTAAATTTACTAGTTTATTATTTAAAATACTCCAATACCATAGTGTCCTTATTTATGGCTCCATATTGCGATGTAAACAAACCATTCAACATCCAATATATAAGGGTCAAACTATACGATTATATCCACTATTTTGGAATTTGCTGCAAGAGTGGTACAATATATAATCAAGTTCAACTATATATACATAAGTTTTCACATTCACAAATACACTATGGCCTCACTAGAGACAGTTTTGCAACCTTAGCTTATCATTCTGGAATCAAAACTAAAAACTAGCAAAACAGTTGAATATCGTGTAGTAGGCCGAGGACAAAATTGCAACTACCATAAAGTTTGGTGTGAATGAAACAAGTAGCATTCCCAAATAATTGTAGTACAGCTAGGAACAAAGTCTAGCATAGAAGTATCTGCAAATATAATAAGCTGACCCATGATATCAAATCATTGGATATATGACAGTCAAAAATATAACAGTTTCGATGAAGAGATAAGGAACTTCAACTAT
The DNA here is from genome assembly GCF_002906115.3 of Quercus suber. Lineage (NCBI taxonomy): Eukaryota > Viridiplantae > Streptophyta > Magnoliopsida > Fagales > Fagaceae > Quercus > Quercus suber. Next base: position 704,314 of record NW_027069595.1, on the reverse strand, counting down.
CACCTACAATTTACAACATGTCCATTATAAAACTTGATCTGTCACACAACAAATCCCAAATATATAGTGTGTTTGTGAATATGCCTTTCGAAGTTAGAATGTATAGAGTTACATACAACACAATTTCTTAGGAAGGCAGTTTATAGACAATGCATGTTGTAATTTGGATTTCTAATGTTAACAATTCCTGTTATCTAAAATGTAAATACTATACACATAATTTTTTAACTTGATAAGTTTATAGTAGTTCTTATTACACTGAAGCAATACATTACTTGATAAATATACAATAGTTCTTACTACATTGAATCAACAATTACTTGCAAACTAAAGGGCTTGCAAGCAACGGACAACATCTCCATCCTCTACCTATGCTGGAATTTTAACTGTCCAATAAAGTATGAAAACAAGGATGCAAAAACAAGGGGGAAGGCAATGAGAACAACCGCCACAATAGCTAACTGGTCATGGTGATACCCAAAGTAATCTTCTAAGAATGCAACAACTGTTTTGGTTTCTCCAAATACCACAATCTTTTTATTTATATCTCCATATTGTGATGTAAGCATACCATTAAGTGACCAAGATGTAGGGGTCAGATAATACATCCAGATCCACCACTTTGGAATTTGCTGCAAGAGTAGAACAATATGATCAGTTCTACTATATCTACTTTTTAAATCTTAGGGCCCACACGCACTCTGTGGCCACAAGAGAAAGGAGTTTTGTAGCCTTAACTTACCGGTTTAGGAATCAAAAAACCAGCAAAAAGGTTGAATGTTGTGTAGAAGGCTGAGGCCAAAATTGTAGCTACCATGAAGTTTGGCGTCAATGACACAAGTAGCATTCCCAAATAGTTGAAGGAGAGCAAGGAACAAAATATTGTATAGAAGTACCAAAAAACCTTATAAGCTGACCCATAATATCCAATCATTGGATAGCTGATTGTCACAAAAATAGTAGTTTCGATGAAGAGATAAGGAATCTCCACTACCACCTACAAAATTAGTATCCACAACTACTAAGCATTGAATATAACTAAAATAAAAATAAATAAGAGAAGAAGAAGAAAGAAAGAGGTTCATATCAAGATATTAACTCCGCCTCTCTTTCACTCTTCCCTTTTTGGATCAAGCTAGCACAAGTAAACATGTAAAAGTAGTTGGAAAAGATGTTATAAATTTCTCATGCTATCTCTCTCGAAGATCTAGCAAGAATCCAAAGTACATCAAATTTACAACGTTTAAGATTACTCATAATGCCCTAAAAGCAGCCAACAATAAATTCAATTAGTTTCAGAGAAAATTATACCTGTGCAAGTGAATAAGCCCATGAAAAGTACATCCCTGCAAATATTTCCCGATACATAATAGTTCTCTCTGTTGCAACATATGGTAGAACTGTTGAGCAGTTATTTATGCCCAAGAAGAGCACGGCAACATACATGGAACCAAATATATTGAACAAATTCTGTTGGTTATTCCTAATGGATAAAATAAGAATCAAAATTAGATATTTGAATAACTACAACATCATGCAGAAATTGTATATCTTACAGATGCACAATCTTAAGCAAAGAAAAATCTACAACTGTAAGAATCATGCTTATTAGACAAACACTTCATGAAAGAAATTCTAGTTCTACTGTCACTTACAATGCACAAGCTCAATTTTGCCAAGGTATCTGGTAAGTAGGACTAGAAACTTTTAAAAAGTAATAAACATTCTGTAAAGGTAATAGAAATCTTAGACATATTAAAACTTACAATTTTTTTCCTTCGTCCCAATAAAGCACCCCAAAAATTAAAGCTGTTACAAGTGTATGCATGATACGCATAAGGTTGTATGCAGGACTCCTCCAATAAGCCAAATGCTGTTTCCATAGGCAAGATTTTAATTGTCCCCAACCATTTTGTGAAAAGCGTGTAGGAAAATACAGGTCTGTTGACCCAAGAGGTGGACTACTCAACTGCCTTACAAGCTCCATGTTCTTCCTGCAAACGGAATAATATTAGAAATCACATCAAGTTTTAAAAAACCAATGCAGGTCATATGAAGATATATATCTTAAGGACAATATTTTGTTCCACAAAATAGATGTTCTTAAGAGAGACTAGCACAACCTTGATACCTTATAACACTAAGGCCACATAAGGAAGGACAAACAAAACACAAGGCCAATCCCCCATGCATTTCAAAAAAGATGAAAAGCAAATGGTTTTTGATTTAATTACCTTTACGTCGGGAAGAAGCTATGGCAGAAATTGCACAATATCAAAGTTACTTAATAGAGACATTATTTCACATTATATAGCAACAAAACCAATGACAATTGTAGCTGAATTCAGTAACTCACTCGTATAAAACAGAATCCCTGTACTTTTGGGCAAAATCTGCACCAAGTTCTACTTCTGCGGATATAGAAGTGACCTCTAACATCCATGTTGCCGGATTGTAATTATTTCTAATCTTTGGAACTCCAGGGATACTCTGTCAAAGTAAAAGTTCAGTAACAAGAAGATCAATAAAATTAATTACTCAAAGTAAATAGTATTACTTAAAGAAAATGAAAGCAGGGGGTAAAAAGCAATAGATAAAATGCGTTGCTACATCAAACTGACCTCAAAATATTCTATAACACAAGCTGAATGTTGTCCTAATGATCCCGAGTATATTACATGTCCACCACTTTTTAGAAGAATTAGCTGCATTAGCAAGAAAGGTATGAGATAAGTAACTATTCTAGATTCGATAACAAGAAAATTGTTGCTTATTATCCAACACTATGGTCTCATATACTCTTTTTGGGTAGTTGGCTGGAATGCATCTCACAAATTTATAATCTGGTTGCTTCTCCTCAGAGTACAATATTTTCTCCATTTCAATCAATTCTAAAAAACTCCTAGGCCTTTACTTATTTCCTCAGTACAAATGCATGTATTTCTGAGATTAATAAAACTCCTAGGACAAGGTAATAGCTTCTTGGTTTAACAATTTTACTTACCCTTCCAATTTTAAATTCTTAAAAAAAAAAAATTACCTCATCAAATGCTTCAAATATGTCAATACTTGGCTGGTGGATGGTACAAACAATTGTTCTTCCTGTATCAGCTACATTCTTCACAGCTCGCATAACAATTGCAGCTGCTCTTGCACCCAAACCCGTTGTTGGTTCATCCATGAAGATAGCAGACGGGTTAGAAACAAGCTCCACAGCTATTGTAAGCCTCTTGCGCTGCTCATTTGATAGACCATTAATGCCAGGTATGCCTACTAAGGCATCCTTTATTCCATCAAGCTCAATGGTCTCCAAGACTTCATTCACAAATTCCTGCATGACATGCCACAGTAGCTTTCACAAAATATTATCTCAATGATGAATATAAAACCAAACCTTTGATTCATGTCAGTACATAGAGAACTTACAGCTTTAGTTTTTGAGTCTATCTGAGGAGACAGTCGTAGCCAAGCAGAAAATATCACCGATTCTTCAACTGTGATTTGAGGAGAATGTATGTCTGTTTGTTCACAATAACCTGACACCCTTGCAAACGTCTCTTGAACCTTGGGATACCCTCCAATTTTTATGTGCCCTTCAATATAGCCACTGGTCTTTCTTCCGGCTAAGACATCCAGAAGAGTTGTTTTCCCAGCTCCACTGACACCCATCAATGCTGTAAGAACACCAGGCTTGAATGCACCCGTAATATCAGAAAGAATTTGGAGTTTTTTATTGGTGAATCCCTTTACTCTCATTTCCTAGAAGCCAAAAAGGAAAAACAATGATAGGAATTAATATGATGTAATGTAAACAGCTATCAATTCAGCAGCAACTATAACCTTATATGAATTAAATGTAATTACCAAGGGGATGTTCCAAACTAGAGATTCCACAAATGAAATAGGAACCTTTAAAATACTTGCTGGAATTGCATATGCCCAAGCTGGGTAAAAACAAAATGTTTTTTGTTTGTAGAAGACTTCAAGCCTTTGAATAGTCATGGACAACTCTGGAATTGCATCAACAAGAAGGATGATAAGAGCATAAAACAGGGAACCCATATAGTAATTTGCATGAAGAATATCAATATCCATCCGGGTCCGTAAAAATACAGTCATTGTGATACATGCAGTGATGACAAGCTGCAGATAGAAAAGAAAAGAAAAAATATTTTCAGATTAATAGGTTTACCTTCCCCCCTGGTGGCCATCCAAAAGAAGAAAAAAAAAAAAAGGAATTAGAAGCAAACGCAAAAGTATGAATCTTCACCTGAGTTGTTTTGAATATATAGATGAAAGAATTCCTTTTCATGAGAAGATACTCCCTTGAAGCACATATTCTAAATAGTTCCCATTTAGAAAGAGAATACACACTAAAGGAAAGAGCATCTTCATGGCTTTGGATTTATCATATGTCCTGAAAGCTCTTCATCTAGCTTCTTTCCATAAGGAGATTCCTTGAACTTCCTAGAGAACATATCAACTGAAACATAACTGTAGGGTACTTCCATTTTATACCAGTACTGTGCTTGATCTTTCCTAGAGATAACCTGCATAAAGATAGGATGAAGTAGTTCTTTCAAACAAACAATTTTTTTAAGAAAAAGACGAGTATAGGCTTCTATTCACTTGCCTCTTGGACAAACTCAGCAACCCCTTTCCTCTCAGGACACCTAAAACCACAATCCTCAAAAAAATTTAGAACATGATCACGTGGACCATGATACACAATCTTCCCTTCGACATTAAAATAAGGTCATCAAAAATATCAAAGGTTTCTGGTGCTGGCTGAAGAAGTGAAACTAGTACAGTAGCATCCGTGATATGCACCAGCTGCTGAAGACATGAAACAATTTGAAATGCAGTGGAACTGTCTAATCCATTTGTTATTTCATCCATAAACAAGGCTTTTGTAGGTCCTACAATCATCTCCCCTGCCAAAATTTAATTTGATTCCTGTGGTCAAAATTCTTATTGGAAACTGGGTTTAGTTCTCTCTATAACTAAAACTACTAGAAAGCAGAACAGCTATCAGTCTTCTATTCAAATTACCTGTTGTCAATCTCTTTTTCTGACCACCAGAGATACCTCTTCTCATGGCATCTCCAACTAGAGTGTCGGCACAGATATCAAGTCCAAGGATCTGAGAAGCCACGGCAGCAACATATATAAACTGNAATTAAATGTAATTACCAAGGGGATGTCAACATAGTATTGCATATCTTGAAACACTACTGTTAAGGGTGTAAATGGTAATACCATTCTACCTGTTAATTGAGACAAGACACTCGTTCAAATGTTGGAGAAATATATGTTTACAGTAATGATCTGAAGAATAAGCAGAAGAACAATGAAATTGATAAAACCTTTATTTGGTTCTATACCATTCTGTGCAGGAGAATTTCCATACTTTTTTTCTAGACAGGAACCATCACGTGAATCTTCACTTCCCTGTATTTGGGAGAGCTTTTCATGCGAGATAACAGCACGAGATGATCCAGGAGCTAGATGTTTATTAAACGATTATGAATCAAAATCTAGCTGTTGTTGCATTGCTGTTTAAGTTAAAATATAATAACAATCAAGAACACAAACTTACACTTCAAGAAAGTTAAGGCCAGGACATATCCAATGTTAAAAACAATTATAAATCCAAATAGGGCACCGAGTGATATCCAATAAAGATATCCATCAAAGTTCAGTCCACGGCTTTCGAGTATTTCTTGCCCTATGGTGTTGTTTGTGGATAACATCTACAGACAAGAAAGGAAAAAAAACTTAGCCAAAGGACCATATATATATACTCTTGATGCTAATGAAAAAGTTAATTACAGAAATGGCAAGCTATTGATAGGTTTATACGAGGAGTATTAATGCACATGTCCTACAGCCAAATTAGTTGTTTAGCAGCATGTATAAGCAGACAATTTATTGTATACAATGTTTAATTGTAATTAGATTGTGCATTACTTAGTGCTTAGTGTTTGAAGCCAGCTAAGACATTAGAACTTCAGCTAAGATTCACTATTAAGCAAGAATATTGGTATTCAAGAAATAACATATTGATCAAAGATGACTGTCTTTCAATGCCGATCTCTTTGGAGGAGCCATACGACTAGTAGGTCTGCCCCTTGCTCATAAGTAGCTGTATTAGCTAAAAATAGACGAAGGATTATTTGTTATGTAATGAGAGACTCACCTTTTGCCATCGTGGGGCAAGAAATTCATTTAAAGAAAGGCCCATTTCTCCATATGTGATAGGAGAAACCCAAAAACCCCACTTCAACCAAACAGGCATAGAAGCTGCAACCAGATGCACAGCTCAGCTCATCCTTTTAATTGATTATATTAGAATGAGATTGGAGAAGAGGTAAGATAACTTACATTGAGTTATAATGAAGCCAGAGAATACTAACACTATTAATATTGCAAAACTACCAGCTGTCATGGAAGCATTATTGGTCTGGAAGACTGATGCCAGGAAACGAACATGGATAATGAAGATAAATGCACTGCAAAAAGAAGAATGAACTGACGGAAAGAACCTGAGCACACAGAAAACGATCAGAGATTCATAACTAAAAAAAATGAGACTTCTTGAGCAAAAGAAAGTACTAGTATAAAATGCTTTTTTGAGGTTATAGCACTTGAGAAGCTTTGGATATGCAATTGCTAGTTGATGAACCAAAATAGGGGGAAATGCAATAATAAATCTACATATTTTCATGTCAACCTCACCTTTCGGCTTCAGGGCTATATCCAATAACATAATACGTAAGACATGTCCAAGTAAGGCAAGTATCAATTACAGGGTACATGTTTACTTTCAGCTCTGTTAAAAAAGAATGACCTTTAGTATGTAGTCTGTTTGTAGGTTTCCTTTTAGTCCTTTGGCTGAAATTGCCTGTCAGAACGAGTAGCATAATCAATATTACAAAATCTAATCTCATGAATACCATTAAGAGGCAGGAACAAAATAATATCAACATGACTGTGTTGTGAAGTATTAAATAGACTTGCATAAGAATTATAGTGTATCAAGTATGCCATTTGATATCAATCAATAAATATACTAAATATACTCTTCTGTACATTAATTTATATCAACTTACATGATAATGCACATATGTAACCCATGCTGCTATAGAACATATTCTAATGAAAACATTCAAATACATTGAGTGAAAATTTTAAATTAGCAACAACAAAAAAATAGGCCTGTTGATTCTTATTTATAGTTTGATTTAAAATCCAAAATGAAAATCATAATAGAATCACATAGATCAGATGCGAAATACTCATAACATTATGAAGTAAGAGTCTAAATTTAAAAGGAAACTAAATTGACGTTATATTTTTGTCATTCCACAAGCAATATAACATAAGCACCATCAGAATCCTACACATTTCAATGTCTTTTGCTAATAATATGATTGTTTCCATGTCTAGCATAGAACGTTCAAGATTTGATTAATAATTTTTCGCATTATCTAAAGTTTTCCATCATTTTAGCAAAAACGTTTTCTCATATAGTTTTATGGGATTTGTTTCCAATTTTGTTGTTAAAAACTAGGATAAGCAAGTTAACCTTTGATGTTGATTTTTCATGCAGCAAAATTAGTTGGCTTCCCCTTATAATACATATAGAGAACAAAAACTCAGCCATGCTACAGAACTACATATGACTACACAAACATGAAGGAAAAGAAGGCTGGAGATGCAATAGGAACCTTCATGTAAGTGTCTATGTCTAGATCAGGAATAATTCCAGCTTCCTTCTCCCTTTTACTGACCTCCACCATAATATCTTCATTAGGCCAAAAACAAATGGTGCTGTTATTATTGTCACTGTTGTGCAGTGAAGGGACATCATAACTAAATCATCTATAATGTGAACACTAAAGAATGCTTGCCTGCTCGGCTTCCAACACCCTGACAACGCGCTGAAAAATCCAGTATTTCCCTGACAGTCATATCTGAAATGTGCTTGTCATTTTGACTAATATAAGCTGAAGTCTTTTGAGGGACAAACTCTTCTAGCTTGTATCCATTATAAGTAATCTCCCCTGTAATCTATTGGAAAAAAGCAAATAGATAAATAATACAGCACTTGCGAACAAACTAAAGTACATCCCATCGAAAAAGTTAACAACTCAAAAACTCTATTCATTTTTATTCGCATATTTAATTTTAAGGCAAGGGGATAAGCATATTTCAATTTTAAAAATTTAAGTTTCCAGAATGTAGATAGATTTAGCTTTGAGATTCTCTTGATATTTATATCTTCATTCTGATGGTTTATATAGTCATTTTCAGTATTGTGAAAGTGTGAAACCTTGAGAGATTGGTTTAGAGTTCCTGACAGAGCCTTCAAAAGGGAGGTCTTCCCACAACCCGGGGGACCAAGCAGTAGAGTTATCCTGCAAGAAAGGTAAAACCATGTAAATACACTTCTTTCAACTTCTTTATTTCTACGAAAAAAAATTCCCATATGGCTTTTTATGAACGAGAACATGTCAATTAAGGAGGCAATAAAGTATGATTTTAGATAAGATAGAATGATAGAAAAGATTACAAATTTCCCACCCAGATTAGTGTCTGGAAGATTCATAGCCAACCACAAAGTTTTGGGACTCTAATGTAGTTGTTATTGTTCTTGTTGTTTTATACAACAAAGTGCAAATTGAAGGGATAATATTCCCAGTCCAAAGCATCATAAATTATGAGGGTAGTATATCAAAGAAGATTACAAATATCAAAGTATTATAACCTTCCCAAGTGAAAGTTCTGCAATGAAAATATCCAATTTTATCATTAAAATAAATACCATTTCGAAGATGTATGGACAAGCCAACAAAGTGATGAACCTAAATTTAAGTATATCTATAATTCTATTCATCCATGTGCTGATATGCACCACAGAAACAGTAAATACATATTTAACTTTTTTTTTTTTTTATCCAGTAAAAGAGATCCTTTGAACTTTAACTATTGCAATTTCCTTTACCAAAAATCTTTCAGTATTTTTTCCTTTTCAATTGATGATTATGTTTATTATGTATGTTAAAGAGCATTAAAACCAAAAAAAAAAAATCAACTTGAAGTGCAGCTAAGATGAACAGGGTGACATGTACAAGAAATGATAGTATAAAACATGACTGCATCCATTATAAGTTTGAGATAGCAATTAGCAGCAAGATGAAAGCTCAAAGACAATTGGTTCAGAGGGGAAAAAAAGGGAATGAATACTAACGAGAAATGATATATCCAAGTTCAAGGGACTACAATGACAACTAAAAAGGCTGAAATATAATTTTGTTCTTAAAATGTTGGTTTAATTTTGATTTTTTTTCCCCGAAAAAGTTTCAACTTGCAAGTCCCTCGAAAATATATTTTAGCAGATTAAAAAAGGGTTTAGCTTGAATAAACCAAACATTGTCAAGTATTAAATGTTCAAACTCAGCTCATCAACAAAAGTAAAATGTTCAAACTTAGTTCAAGCTCAAACCAAGCCTACAAACAATGTTTGAACTCAAGCTTGTCAAAATGTCTAAAAGCTTAAGCTCAGCTTGTTCAACTTAATTCATTATTCAAGCCAATTTCGAGCTCAATATAAAGCTCATGAGCTTAAGATCCTACACAAATACATTATCACACCCATTTTAAGCATATTCTCAGGCCTATTTGATTTGGAAGAGTGTTCTCTCAACTCCCAATGAATGAAAAAACTTACTATGATATGAGTCTATTTTTCAAGCCCATATATAACTTATTAATAAGCCCATAAACGAGCCTAGGCACGACTTGTTTTTTATCAAGCCCTATTGGTCACGAGCCTATTCATTAACCTTCTTTTTTTTTTTCTTTTTTTTTTTTTTTGCTTGGGCTCTGCTCATTCATAGCCCTATTGCCTTGTTTAAAGCTTACAAGGAAGACAAAAATGTATGTAAGGTAACAGAAGATAGCCATATCATATGCTTTATAAATTCCTTTTTCAATATGGCTATTAATTTATTAGGTATAAGGTCTGTCTTCTTTTTTTTTTTTTTTTTTCTTCCAACACCCTGACAACGCGCTGAAAAATCCAGTATTTCCCTGACAGTCATATCTGAAATGTGCTTGTCATTTTGACTAATATAAGCTGAAGTCTTTTGAGGGACAAACTCTTCTAGCTTGTATCCATTATAAGTAATCTCCCCTTTAATCTATTGGAAAAAAGCAAATAGATAAATAATACAGCACTTGCGAACAGACTAAAGTACATCCCATCGAAAAAGTTAACAACTCAAAAACTCTATTCATTTTTATGCGCATATTTAATTTTAAGGCAAGGGGATAAGCATATTTCAATTTTAAAAATTTAAGTTGCCAGGATGTAGATAGGTTTAGCTTTGAGATTCTCTAGATTTTTATATCTTCATTCTGATGGTTTATATAGTCATTTTCAGTATTGTGAAAGTGTGAAACCTTGAGAGATTGGGTTAGAGTTCCTGACAGAGCCTTCAAAAGGGAGGTCTTCCCACAACCCGGGGGACCAAGCAGTAGAGTTATCCTGTAAGAAAGGTAAAACCATGTAAATACACTTATTTCAACTTTTTTATTTCTATAAAAAAAAATATAAAAAAAAAATTCCCATATGGCTTATTATGAACGAGAATATGTCAATTGAGGAGGCAATAGAGTATGATTTTAGATAAGATAGAATAACTGGAAAAGATAACAAATTTCCCACCCAGATTAGTGTTTGGAAGATTCATAGCTGACCACATAGTTTTGGGACTCTAATGTAGTTGTTATTATAAAGTTGTGATTTCCAACTATGTTGTGTTGGCTTTAATTCCGCGTCAAATTTTATTGTAATTTCTTCAATCATTTTCCTTGTATATATTTAGGGTTTAATTGTAAGGGATGAGTGTGAGAGATTTGTGAAGAATCGAGCTTCAAGATTGATCAAGTGGATTTCGCGACTAGCTCGAGAGTGTCTCGCAAGAAGTAACCCGCGAAAAGAGCCACGTGTAGATCACATGATCGGAAGAGGAAGAGTCGTGCCAAACTGTCATTTTCATGACTGTCTCGTGGGTAAGGTCAACCCATGAAGGACCCGCAAAAGTTTCTATTTGGCTAAAAGTTATATTTTGCTTTACCAAGTCTTTACCCAGACTAAAGGTTTCTCTGTCGCTAAGAAAGTTGGGTTTTTTCCCCTATTCTCTTAGGCAGTAGAAGTTTTTGTCCCTTCTCTGAAGGAGAGTTTGTTTTTTATCTATTAATTTGTTCCTATGTCCTCTGGAGTCACCAAGTGTGCCAATTGAGTTTGTTGGTTTGTTTTGTTCGAGGTTTTGGGAAACACTTTTACTCCTTTTGTTTCTCTTCTATGCAGTGTTACTTGTCTTTCTATTCTTCACTACTCACCATGGAAGACCTCACTAAAAATTTGTCTGAATTATCTCTATCTAATAGAGAACATGCTGGTTTTGTCCTTCCAAAAATTCACAAATCAAGGGAATACATTATAGTAGCAAAGTTTTTAACTTCATGCTATCTCATTGTGGAGGCAGTGGTTCGTACGTTTCAGCAGCAATGGAGGTTGGTCAATGGTTACAAAATTTGAAATCTAGGAGATCATAGGGTGCATTTTGTTTTCAACAACAGTTCAGATGTGGAAAGGATAATCAAAAATCAGCCATGGAGTTTTGACAAACACCTTGTAGTCTTGCAAACATTTGAAGAGTTTTCAAAACTCAAAGATCTAGTTTTTGATACAACATTGTTTCGGGTTCAGGTTCATGATATTGCAAAAAGCATTTGGGAAACCATTGGAGAGGTCCGAAGGTCACCTAAATCCACAGATGATGATGGAGGTAACTTCATTCGGGAACATTTCACAGTGGATATTACTCTTCCTTTATGCCGAGGTAGGGTGTTCAAGATAGAGAATGGGGAGAAATCATGGGTTTGTTTTCAATATGAGAGGTATGGTCGTTTGAAACACTATGACAAACAATGCGAACTACGGATTCATAGCAAGAGCTCTCCAACCACTGATAAACAATAGATTGGTTCCTATCTCAGAGCGGCACCATATCAAACAGGTGGAAGAAGGGAAATTTTGGTGCTTGGGCACTATGGTCAGGTGGCAACAACTAAGAAAGTTTCATCGGAGAAGGGTAGTCCATCGGTTGTTGCAGTGGTAGGGAAATCTAATACGGTAACTGAGGACGATAAGGAGAGAATTAATGCTGTAATTAATTCAAAAGGCTTGGTAACGACAGAAACGAGTACGAAGCAGGCAATAAAAGAAATTTATTCTCATAATATCAAAATTCCAAATTTTTCTCTCCCTAATAAAACGGAATTGATATTAATTGAGAATGAGGCTCTGTCAACGTTAACTGAAAGTAATGAGGGCATTAATTCTAGTCTCATTCTAGCACTTGATTTGGAAAAGATGGCTAAACCAAAGAAAATGGTTGAAACGGTAAGGTCACTTGAAAAGGAAACTCCTTATTATCATAAAAGCTCACTTTGGGATTCTAGTCTTACTAAAATTCCAGGATTGAGTTTCAAGGTTAATAAATTTCCTTCAAATCCAGCTGGTTCGATAACGTACTTGAGACTTGAGAGGAGATAATGAAGTGAGAAGGTACGGGTCTAATACCAATTATCCCAATTACTATGATCACATGCAGGGTGTGAAAGGTTTTATGGGTGATCAAGTGCAGGGTCCAAAGTGTTTACTGAGTGAAGATGTGAAAGTGTTTCCTAACAATTTTGTAAATTGTTGTATTCTCACGTCAAGAGAAACGATAACAAGGTTGCTCATAGTCTAGCTAGAAATGCACTATGCATACCAAATGTTCAAGTATGGATGGAAGATGTCCCATCACATATTGGTTCGATTTTACTATTGGATGTTGTTGAATTACATTAATAAAATCTATCAGTTTTCTCCTCAAAAAAAAAAAAAAAAACTCTTTACCCACATTATATATATACCCTCATTACCCACAAATTGTAAGGAGTGCTTTTTAGAGAGAAAACCCTAGAATATACACTTGAGCATTAGAAATTGTTATACTCACAATTATCTACACATTTCCTTGTGGTTTTCCTCAACTCCTACCTCTCCATCTCTAAATTCTTAAGAGGTTGCTAGCACAAACACTTATCACACCTATACTAAGTGTAAAATGAGAATTTGGTGCTGCTGGGAAGCATTGAAGGAGTCATTCATTGGCAGATGTAATCGGGCTGAATTGCGAATCCGAAAAATTAGAGAAGACAAGGCTCCAAGAAGTCAATTGGTAGCAGGCGCTTGGAGGGCTCAAGTACATGGAGTGGACTAGGTTTAGAGAGTCTTTTGTTATTTGTGTACTCCAACTTTATTCTCTAGTGGATCGATTTCGACTTGGAGAGTCGCGGAGAGGTTTTTCGCCGAGTTCTTCGGTTTCCTCTTTGATAACACGTCTCGGTGTTGTGTTTGCATCTCTCTTCCCTACTATTTAAGCTTTCATTTTATTGTTGATAATTGATGAAAATATGGCTTAGGGTAGAGTTATCAGTTCATTGCTTATTTACTCTTGTCCCGTACTTAATCTAAGTTAGAGTAAAAGCAATCTAGCTGTAATTTTTATTTGGAGGTCTAAACAAACTCTTGTGTTTTAGCACAAATATGAACTTTCAGTTATTGTTCTTGTTGTTTTATAAAGAAGGTGCAAATTGAAGGGATAATATTCCCAGTCCAAAGCATCATAAATTATGAGGGTAGTATATCAAAGAAGATTACAAATATCAAAGTATTATAACCTTCCCAAGTGAAAGTTCTGCAATGAAAATATCCAATTTTATCATTAAAATTAATACCATTTCGAAGATGTATGGACAAGCCAACAAAGTGATGAACCTAAATTTAAGTATATCTATAATTCTATTCATCCATGTGCAGATATGCACCACAGAAACAGTAAATACATATTTAAATTTTTTTTATCCAGTAATAGAGATCCTTTGAACTTTAACTATTGCAATTTCCTTTACCAAAAATCTTTAAGTATTTTTTTCCTTTTCAATTGATGATCATCAATTGAACATAATCATGATTATGTTTATTATGTATGTTAAAGAGCATTCAAGAAAAAAATCAACTTGAAGTGCAGCTAAGATGAACAGGGTGACATGTACAAGAAATGATAGTACAAAACATGACTGCATCCACGATAAGTTTGAGATAGCAATTAGCAGCAAGATGAAAGCTCAAAGACAATTGGTTCAGAGGGGAAAAAAAGGGAATGAATACTAACGAGAAATGATATATCCAAGTTCAAGGGACTACAATGACAACTGAAAAGGCTGAAATATAATTTTGTTCTTAAAATGTTGGTTTAATTTTGATCTTTTTTCCCCCAAAATTTAGACAGTTTCAACTTGCAAGTCCCTCGAAAATATATTTTAGCAGATTAAAAAAATTGTTTAGCTTGAATAAACCAAACATTGTCAAGTATTAAATGTTCAAACTCAACTCATCAACAAAAGTAAAACGTTCAAACTTGGTTCAAGCTCAAACCAAGCCTAAAACAATGTTTGAACTCGAGCTTGTCAAAATGTCTAAAAGCTTAAGCTCAGCTTGTTCAACTTAATTCATTATTCAAGCCAATCTCAAGCTCAATATAAAGCTCTTGAGCTTAAGATCCTACACAAATACATTATCACACCCATTTTAAGCATATTCTCAGGCCTATTTGATTTGGAAGAGTGTGCACTCAACTCCCAATGAATGGAAAAACTTACTATGATATGAGTCTATTTTTCAAACCCATATAAAACTTATTAATAAGCCCATAAACAAGCCTAGGCATGACTTGTTTTTTATCAAGCCCTATTGGTCCCGAGCCTATTCATTAACCTTTGTTTTTTTTTTTTTTTGGCTTGGGCTCTTCACATTTATAGCCCTGCTGCCTAGTTTAAAGCTTAAAAGGAAGACAAAAATGTATGTAAGGTAACAGAAGATAGTCATATATATGCTTTATAAATTCCTTTTTCAATATGGCTATTAATTTATTAGGTACAAGGTCTTTTTTTTTTTTTTTTTTTGAGATATATAAAAAAAATAAAAAATAAAAAAACTTACTAGTTAAGTTTCAAGAAAGTTAAAATTCTAATCCAACTATATTTTATTTCAGCTAAACTCTATTAGCTAAGTTTCAAAAAATTTAAAATTTTATTTTAATAAAATTTTGAGAATTTTAAAATTTGTTTCAATTATTTTGATAATTTATCATAATATTTTATTTTAATATAATACAATTTACATTAAATATCATCCTTATATCAAGTAGCTTAATATATGTTTGTATTTTGATAATTTAATCTAGATGGAACTCTATTTTTAAATTTCAAGTGACTCACTAAAATTTTGTTACTATTTTAAAATAAATTTATCTTTTATATAGAACTTTTAATTATCTATATGTCGCACGTATATACTACTAGTATATTGAATAAAAAACTATAAAACCTAAATCATAAAATCGACTAAGAAAAAGGCATAGAGCTACCTTCCAGGCTTTATGATACCACTAACTTCGTTAATTATGCTTATCTTAGCTAGTCCTGACTTCGAACCTGGCAGCTTAGTGAATACCTGTTAAGAAAGAAGGAAAGAAAAAATACTTGTTATTAAATATAAAACTGGAAAAAATAAAGTTAAAAATTTTATTAAAAAAATTATTTTTATATATAGTAGATAATATAAACATTTTATATCTGTAATAAATTATAGTTTATTCAAATCAAAAATTCTGAAAATCCAGGTTTCTCCATTAGATTAATTGTCAACTGTCTTACCCCAAAAAGAAAAAAAAATGTCAAATGTCAGATAGCCACATCGGAGTATAAACAATTTGCATAATTGTATGCATTTTCACTTGCATCTGCACTATTTTTCTTTGCTAATTGGCCATATTCATACTCCAGGTTGTCCAGAATCCATTGACAAGTATCTGATCAAGCTCTAAATAGTAAATACTCTTAAAAAGAAAGTACTTACAGAAAGCATGTTTTTAACAGAATTCCATAGAGTTGGTAATGGCTTGCCATGAACCACTTCACACTCTGCCTCCACACGCAGATTTTTGTATCTCACCTCCACAGANTGTATTTTGATAATTTAATCTAGATGGAACTCTATTTTTAAATTTCAAGTGACTCACTAAAATTTTGTTACTATTTTAAAATAAATTTATCTTTTATATAGAACTTTTAATTATCTATATGTCGCACGTATATACTACTAGTATATGAATAAAAAACTATAAAACCTAAATCATAAAATCGACTAAGAAAAAGGCATAGAGCTACCTTCCAGGCTTTATGATACCACTAACTTCGTTAATTATGCTTATCTTAGCTAGTCCTGACTTCGAACCTGGCAGCTTAGTGAATACCTGTTAAGAAAGAAGGAAAGAAAAAATACTTGTTATTAAATATAAAACTGGAAAAAATAAATTTAAAAATTTTAAAAAAAATTATTTTTATATATAGTAGATAATATAAACATTTTATATCTGTAATAATTATAGTTTATTCAATCAAAAAGATTCTGAAAATCCAGGTTTCTCCATTAGATTAATTGTCAACTGTCTTACCCCAAAAAAAAAAAAAAAATGTCAAATGTCAGATAGCCACATCGGAGTATAAACAATTTGCATAATTGTATGCATTTTCACTTGCATCTGCACTATTTTTCTTTGCTAATTGGCCATATTCATACTCCAGGTTGTCCAGAATCCATTGACAAGTATCTGATCAAGCTCTAAATAGTAAATACTCTTAAAAAGAAAGTACTTACAGAAAGCATGTTTTTAACAGAATTCCATAGAGTTGGTAATGGCTTGCCATGAACCACTTCACACTCTGCCTCCACACGCAGATTTTTGTATCTCACCTCCACAGTGGGCAATCGTACACCAACTCTGCAAATACAGTTCAGTTTCAACAAAATGAATCCTTCATATATGCAAGAACAAAAGTATAAATGAAGACATTAAAAGAAGTGCAAAATATACATTAATTAGCTCGTTGAGCTATGAAAAATAATCCTAAGAGCAATTAATAGCAGCAATAAAGAATAGTAGTATACTAGTATGAATGTTCATATATTGGAATGCAAGTTTTTGTTTCTCTAATTAATCTCTTTGTATGACTTACTATGGCATCAATTCCATTCATAATGATTCTACATTCATATCTTGTTCGTATGATTTTTTACTAGAAAAAAGTAAACAAGAAAGTAGAAGGCTCAATTACTTGTCTATCCGGTTTCTAATTTTTCTCAATAAGCGAAGGTTGTCGTGCTCGATGTGCTTGATGAGCTTCTCTATGAAGACATGCCGTTCTTGAGCTCCAAGCTTGGTAACATCAATAACCCTTTTTTCTTTAGTATCATTAGCACCAACATCATCACCATCCTCATCAAATAAGGATGATCTGAGCCGCTCAAATGTTGGCAATCTCTCAATTGCAGCCCACTGCAATGCATATACAGCATCAGCATCAGCATCAGCATCACCACCCTTTGTAGAACTCAATCCTGAAGCACTGCTTCGGAAACTTGAGGTACGATGCCGAAAAGATGATCTAATGCTTCTTCCTATCTCTGCCAACTCAATTCTCAGTGACTCTATATCATCTGTACCAATCATCTGAGCCATTTTCGTTGAACTTGGAGAGCCTCAACTTGCAAGAAAGAGGCTAGAAAGAGCTGTGTACATATATTTTTATAAACTTTGCTTATGTTCAATTGATGAAGTCACACTTATTCATAATAGCAAGTAAATTAAAACTCAATGCCGCAAACTATGGAGTTGACTTATTCTGATTCTTTCTCTTTTCCATCTATATCAATATTGTTTTTTACAAAAGTCAATTAATTATCCAATAAGGTGTGGAAAAAGAACCATTGTACGTATGTTTGTCCAAGTTTGATCCCAACATGATCTATTACTAAAATTTCATATATTTATGCTATACCAAATTGTGTTGGGTATATCGCTATGAGTGGCATCCTCAAATAGAGTGTTAGTATGTAGTTTGTGCTCTCTGACATAAGCTCTCATAGATGGCGTATGATTGATGTGCGGAGCAAAAAAGTCCATATGAAATGAAATGGTAGTTGGTAAAGACTTGTTCTTGGCCTGAAAAGAGAATGGTGGTGAAACTCACAAAGAGGCAATAACTCACACTCAAAAGGAAGATTTGTGTGTGTGTGCGCGCATGCACACGTGAGAGAGAGAGAGAGAGAGTAGAAGTCACACTAAAGGAAAAGTAAAGAAATTGAAAATTTGATATAACTTAGTAGAAGTCACACTATTGTTTTTTACAAACGTCAATTAATTATCGAATAAGGTGTGAAAAAAGAACCATTATACGGAGGGAGAGGGAGAGAGAGAGTAGAAGTCACACTAAATGAAAAGTAAAGAAATTGAAAATTTGATATAACTTAGTAGAAGTCACACTATTGTTTTTTACAAATATCAATTAATTATCCAATAAGGTGTGGAAAAAAGAACCATTGTACGTAGAGAGAGAGAGAGTAGAAGTCACACTAAAGGAAAAGTAAAGAAATTGAAAATTTGATATAACTTAGTAGAAGTCACACTATTGTTTTTTTACAAACGTCAGTTAATAATCTAATAAGGTGTGGAAAAAGAACCATTGTACGTATGTTTGTCCAAGTTTGATCCCAACACAATCTATTACTAAAATTTCATATATTTATGTTGTACCAAATTGTGTTCGGTATATCGCTATGAGTGGCATTCTCAAATAGAGTGTTAGCATGTAGTTTGTGCTCTCTAAGATAAGCTCTCATTGATGGTGTATGATTGATGTGCGGAGTAAAAAAATCCATATGAAATTAAATGGTCGTTAGTAAAGACTCGTTCTTTGCCCAAAAAGAGAATGGTGGTGAAACCCACAAAGAGGCAATAACTCAGATTCAAAAGGAAGATTGTTGTGTGTGTGTGCGTGTGTGTGTGTGTGCACGTGCGCTTGCGTGTGAGAGAGAGAGAGAGAGAGAGAGAGAGAGAGAGAGTAGAAGTCACACTAAAGGAAAAGTAAAGAAATTGAAAATTTTATATAACTTAGTAGAAGTCACACTATTGTTTTTTACAAACGTCAGTTAATTATCCAATAAGGCGTGGAAAAAGAACCATTGTACGTAGAGAGAGAGAGTAGAAGTCACACTAAAAGAAAAGTAAAGAAATTGAAAATTTGATATAACTTAGTTTGACTAAAATTAACGGAGCATCACCAATAATCTAGCTAAACCCAAAATACTCTCTTTAATATAGAGTGAAACCATAAAACATTGCTCCAACAATCTCTCTAAGCATGAAAGGTTACTGTAGATTAGCAATGGAGTTTTTTTTTTTTTTTTTTTTTCATTAAAAAATTCCAGTAGCTAAATATTTTATCAATACTTTCTCTTTCTTCTTTGATTTCATTTAAAGAAAGAATAAAGAATGAATGGAAAAAATAATATTTAAATAAGATAAAGAAAAAATAGGGAGTCTGTTAAAAAGTGTATTTTAAAGAATTAGTAGGTAAAAGATAAATATAATGTTCATTCTTCAAATAAAGCAAAAATTTAGAAAAACTGCTGGAAATACTTAGGGGCACATAGGTTGATAAAATCATAATTGTCCAAATTGTACCAAACCAACAATTAAACTCTCAAATTGATAAACCATACAAAATTCAAGGTTGGTATGAAAAGAATATCGGATTTGCAAGGAAACCAATTCAACCATGAAAAATCGACAATTTTATAGAAAAATATCATTTCAATATATAAAATATTAAAATCTATCTTTAAATAAGTTTTTGAATAATAATATTCTATTAGTTTCGATATTTAGTATCCTTGCAAATTTATATTTTTTAAATTGGACATCATCTCATATTTTATATTTTATTGTCTTTTTTAATGTATTTTTGATCTTATTTATGAATAAATTTTAAAAATATATTAATTATTAATCTCGTGATTGAACCAATGACCTAAAACCAGTAAATCATTTTGATGGTTCAATGCTCGGTTTGATTCAATAACTATGGATAAAAGCACATATGCCTTAGGATGCAACGTTTCCAATGCTGATCATTTGACTCTGTCTATGAGAATTAAGCAAAAGTTATATATAATATATATATATATAGAATACGTCAAGGCAATTTTCTCTCCTAGGCTAAGATATCTATTTGTTAACATAAAAATAATAATTAAATAATAATATTATCGTACGTACTACATAGCGTGTCATTTAATTAAATAATAATATTGTTAGTCTCAGTTTTGACTATAGAAAACAAAAATCAAATTATGCATGTCATGAGTAGGAAAAAAATATTACTTGCTTGACAAGATCCTTTTTATTCATTACGCAACACTTGGAATGAAATGCACCGTGGCTCCAAAAGTAGCCGTTTGAACTTGGTAGGTAAGGAAAATAGTATAATCCTGGTCCAAATTCTCTCTAGTCTCCATCATAATAAAATAAAATAAAATGACTTCTCTCTAGTCATCTAGATTTTAGTGCCAATAACACTTTTGCAATGTTAATTAATACGACCAGTGATTGCACGCAATTAAGATTGGGATTTCACGTCATGTCAAGTTCGAAATCTAGATTTCAAGTCACAATTTTAGCGTGTCATATATATATATATATATATATACATATTTATATATAAACCTTTCAATTCATATTGACCTCTCCAGAACTTATTATATAATTATTATTTTTTTAAATAAAATTATTTTTGTTTAATTCAAACTTAATAAGAAGTGAAACTCTATCTCTCTAGTAAGTTCAATTTAAACTCAAACTCATCATTTTTATTTTTTTTAAACAAAATTATTTTGTTTAGTCCAAATTTAATAAGGAATGAAATTCTATCTCTCTGACAAGCACAATTTAAATTTAAACTCAAACTTTGATAATACAAGTCCAACTTAAACTTAAACTCAAATTCAAACATTGATAATTTATCTCCAGATTTGTGAGATTAATCATGAATACTATAAAAGCAGTGCAAACCCAAAAAAAAAAAAAATTTAAGCCGAGTAGAGATACAAACTCTTCTTCTGTTATTTTCTTCTACTCTATTTTGTTTTAAAAAATTATTTTATGGTTTTTCATGTATTTTTTAAAAAGTAATTTTCGTATATGAACCTCCAAACTCTTTTTAGACATTTTTTTCCAAATAAAAAAGCTTACAATAATTGAAATTTAATGTTGTTATTACTGCATATGTCTTTGCTTCACCTCACAATATGAAAGAATGTTAATTTCTTGGGCAGAAAGCTTATATATGATATATTAAGAGGAGTTATGGCTTTTATTATTTCAACGTAGACTCCTACTCAATATTTTTTAGCATGGGTCACATGTTGATAAGGTTCGTTTAAAGTTTAGACCCATTAAAATTTAAAACTTATTGGTTTATAGGTTCATGTACTTATTTCTTTTTCTTATATTTTTCTTTTGAATAGTCATATTTTTTTGAGTTGTTTCAATAACTTATTCTTTAATTATATATCTTTTTTGGCATTTTGGAAGTTTTAACATCTGAATTTGTGTAGTCACACACACATACACACACACACACACACACACACACACACACACACACACAGATATATATATATATATATATAAATTTGTAGGTTCTGAATCTTTTGATTCCTTTCAATAGTTATAACCATCACACACACACACACACACACACACACACACACACACACACACAGATATATATATATATATATATAAATTTGTAGGTTCTGAATCTTTTGATTCCTTTCAATAGTTATAACCATAAATTATTCTTTTGAATATAACCCATTTTTCTTTTATATTTTTCTATTGTTTAGTCATATAAATTTTGTTTTGTTTCAATAATTGTAACATAAATTGAAGTCATACAAGAGTAAATCATGCAATGATGTAGTTTTTTAATCGATTTAAGATTTCATAACACGGATTAGCGACTAGTTTAATTAAATAATTAAAAATTAATATTATTAGTCTCAATGTTGATTATAAAAAACTAAAAACAAATTATGCATATCATGAGTAATCAAATATTACTTGTTTTACAAGATCCTTTTTATTCATTTTGCAACACTAAGAATGAATAATGCTCATATCGAAAAAAAAAAAAAAAATTGAATAATGCACCGTCGCTCAAAAAGTAGTCGTTTTTACTTGGTAGGTGAGGAAAATAGTATAATCCTGGTCAAACTTCTCTCTAGTCTCCATCAAAAATAAATAAAATAAAATAAAATAACTTAGATGTGTCAATATCAATTTTGCAATTTTTGCAATGTTAATTCATCAGGGGGAAAATATATAATATGACTAGCGATTACCATAACTAAAATTTTGATTTCAAGTCACAATTTAGTTGTTGCACGTAGCGTGTGTGCACGTACATACTGTGCACAATAAGAATTACCCATAATAAATAGTTGTATTTCAGCCAAACATGAAACCTATAAAGTATTGAGCAAAAGCAGGGACGGGCTCAAGTGGAGGCTTGGGGCCTTGGCCACCCCGGGCCCAAAAAAAAAAAAATTAGTATGTAAAATTTTCAAAAAAAGGCTTGGGCCCCCTTGATTTTTAGCTCGGGCCCCCTTTACCTCAACCTAGCCAACCAGCCCAAGAGGCAAGAGGCCATGAAAACCTTTTAATAAATTTAAAAAAAAAAAAAAAAAAACAGCAGTCAGTCGAAGACTCCAAAACTAAACAGAATGTAGATTAGCAATGGATTTTTTTTTTTTTTTCATTAAAAAAATTCCAATAGCTAAATATTTTATCAATACTTTCTCTTTCTTCTTTGATTTCATATAAAGAAAGAATAAAGAATGAATGGAAAAAAATAATATTTAAATGAGATAGAGAAAGAATAGAGAGTCTGTTAGAAAGTGTCTTTGAAAGAATTAGTAAGTAAAAGATAAATGTAACTGTTCATTCTTCAAATAATACGAAAATTTGAAGAGTCTGTTGGAGATGCTTAAGGCTAGGGCACATAGGTTGATAAAATCATAATTATCCAAATTGTACCAAACCAACAATTAAACTCTCAAATTGATAAACCATACAAAATTCAAGGTTGGTATGAAAAGAATATCGGATTTGCAAGGAAACCAATTAAACCATGAAAAATCGACAATTTTATAGAAAAATATCATTTCAATATATAAAATATTAAAATCTATGTTTAAATGAGTTTTTGAATAATAATATTCTATTAGTTTCATTATTTAGTATGTTGGGTCTCAAATAATATTATTAACAATATTAGCAATCCAAAATAGCAATCACACACAAGAACACAAATATTTACGTGGAAAACTCTTTCTCTTGAAGGGAAAAACTACGGAAAAACTCCGAATAATTACACTATTATCAAATCAATTACAATAATTCTTGTGTATGCCTCACGACTAAAGAAAAAAAAAATCTCTCTTATTTTTCTTTGCTCTCACACACACAAATTATCTTTCTTCTTTTCTTTTTTCACTATGCGGCACCCACCTTTTTTTTCTCACTGTGCAACACCTCCTTCTACCACATATACACAATATATTGCTTTATATAATGCACCTACCACTGCCTAACACTCCTACTATAAGTAGGAGTAGGAGTTATTCTCATACAAACCTACTTCACTTATGTCCACTAGCAATAGAAGTCTAAGTGGGCTGGACTACCATTAGGTGTCGTGCACCTAACAATCTCCCCCTCCAACCCACCGATGAAAGGAGATTTTCAATCTATTTCTTCAACTCAATTTTGTGCCGATCAAGCCAACTCCAAGCTTGACCTCTTCATTATCTTCATCAACACTGAGAACACTTCATCAATGTCAATCCCTTTCATTCTCAAATAATTAATCTTATCTTGGATTTCTTTAATCCAATCCCCTAGCTCCCCCTCATCAGAAGCCCAATTATTCTTGGAACTAATTGTATGATGTTTTCCAGTAGTCCTCTTCTCATAAGGTTCAACAATCTCTAGTGGAGGATATTGCTCCCCCTGCTCAAGACCTCTAGGATCTTTCACTTCATCATCATCCCATGTAGCCTTAGCATCTTCATATTCTTCATCACCTGTCACTTCCTCTTCTAAGCACTATTAGGCAATGAGAATTTCACCCTCTGGTTTCAAAACCATTAATCCCAACACTCGTCTTTGGAGTCTTCTCAAAATTTTCAATCTCATTGAACTTCTTCTTACACAGTCTCACATGAGTCTTGTACAAACCGCAACATGCATGTCCTCTTGCAAACAGACAATGGCCCCTTAGTAAGTTTCATCTTCCATACCAGGTAGTTACAATAACCCGCTCGATCCATAGCCAGTGTAAGAAAACACATTCATTCTTAAATTGGAACATGTCGCCACATCCTCAACATCATAGTGCTACCAACATTGGTTTCAATGCATAAATCACCAATTTCCACAATTTTTGAGTAACTAGAATTATCCATCTTCACTATACCAAAGTCTCCTACTTTGTACATGGTAAACAACCCCTTCGTAGGGATAATATGGTGGGGGGCTACAGAATCAACAACCCACTCAACATCATTATTAGCAACATGTTCACACTTTTGTTCTTCAATAGAAAGCACCACAACATCCTCATCAATTACAACAGCTGTAGTATTTTTCTTACTATCATTCTTTTCATATTTTCCTTTATTTTTTTCTTTATTCCAATGCCAACAATCTCTTCTTAAGTGACCCTTTTTCCCACAATGGAAGCATTCTCTAGTTTCCGTGAATTGAGATCTATCTCTTGATTGTGACCTACCATTGAATTTTCGATCATTAGGTCCTCTGCTTCTACCTCTAATCTTATTCTCTGTGACAGAAACTTGATCTTGTGCATTGTCTATATTCGCATCTCTCGTGCGACCCTCTTCACTTAAAATCAAATCCAGAATATCACCATATTTGAGTTTACTTTTCCCTGCAAAATTACTCACCGCCATTCTAATGGCTTCCCAACTTTTTGGTAAAGAAGCCAAAAGTATCAATGCATGAACCTCATCATCAAATTCAATTCCCTTCGTGGAGAATTGATTTGTGATTGTATTGAACTCATTCAAATGCTGCGCTACAGGAGTGCCTTCTGCCTTCTTCAGATTAAATAAATTTTTCATCAAATACACCTTGTTGTTAGCCGACGGCTTTTCATACATGCTAGTCAAAGCCTTCATCAAATCTACTATGGTCTTTTCTTTCACAACATTGTGCGCAACTGATCTTGACAAAGTTAATCTAATAACTCCCAATACCTATCTATCAAGAAGGTTCCAGTCTTCATCCGTCATAGTTTCAGGTTTCATCCCCAAAAGAGGCAAATGCAATTTCTTCCCATAGAGATAATCTTCAATCTGCACCCTCCAATACGCGAAGTTTGTTCCATCAAATTTCTCAATTTTTGAACCCTTGCCTTCTTCTCCAGCCATTGCTTCCACTCTAATCTTAACTCTAATACCACTTATTGGGTCTCAAATAATATTATCAACAATATTAGTAATCCAAAATAACAATCACACACAAGAACACAAATATTTACTTGGAAAACTCTTTTTCTTGAAGGGAAAAACCACAAGACAAACTCCGATCAATTTCACTATTATCAAATTAATTACAATAATTCTTGTGTATGCCTCATGGCTAAAGAAAAAAAAAAATCTCTGTTATTTTTCTTTGCTCTCACACACACACAAATTATCTTTCTTCTTTTCTTTTTTCACTATGCGGCACCCGCCTTTTTTTCTCATTGTGCGGCACCTCCATCATCTCCCACATATACACAATATATTGGGACAAAATTGCTAGATGCCCTTTTTGGACAAACTAAGCAGCGTCTTGCCCTATTTTTTAAACTAATTAGGGAAATGCCTCTCTTTTGAAACTTGGTTTTCTCAAAATCGAGTTAAAAAAAAAAAAAAAATTCTAGAGCCTTATAGCGGCATTTTTAAGGACCTATAGTAACGTTTTCAGGACCTATAGTGACGTTTTGTAACTCAACTTCCATTAAATCGAGTTATAGGCAATTTTTTTTAATTTTTTTTTACCTATAACTCGATTTCATATAAATCGAGTTACAAAACGCCACTATAGGTCTTGAAAACGTTACTATATGCTCCTTAAAAACGTCGCTATAAGGCCTAACTCGATTTTGAGAAAATCGATTTTCAAAAGATGGGCATTTCTCTAATTAGTTTGAAAAATATGACAAAACGCTGTTTAATTTGCCCAAAAAAGACATTTAGCAATTTTGTCCCAATATATTGCTTTATATAATGCACCTACCACCGCCTGACACTCATAATATAATTGGGAGTAGGAGTTTTTCTCATGCAAGCCTACTTCACCTATTTCCACTTGCAATAGAAGCCTAAGTGGGCTGGACTACCATAGGGTGCCGTGCACCTAACATAGTATCCTTGCAAATTTATATTTTTTAAATTGGACATCATCTCATATTTTATATTTTATTGTCTTTTTTAATGTATTTTTGAACTTATTTAAGAATAAATTTTAAAAATATATTAATTATTAATCTCATGATTGAACCAATGACCTAAAACCAGTAAATCATCATTCTATTGTTTTGATGGTTCAATGCTCGGTTTGATTCAATAACTATGGATAAAAGCACATATGCCTTAGGATGCAACATTTCCAATGTTGATCATTTGACTCTGTCTATGAGAATTA
The DNA here is from genome assembly GCF_002906115.3 of Quercus suber. NCBI lineage: Eukaryota > Viridiplantae > Streptophyta > Magnoliopsida > Fagales > Fagaceae > Quercus > Quercus suber. The sequence goes on along the minus strand of NW_027069595.1, from coordinate 677,513 downwards.
AGCAATATATATATATATATTTGCTTTATATAATGCACCTACCACCGCCTGACACTCATAATATAATTGGGAGTAGGAGTTTTTCTCATGCAAGCCTACTTCACCTATTTCCACTTGCAATAGAAGCCTAAGTGGGCTGGACTACCATAGGGTGCCGTGCACCTAACATAGTATCCTTGCAAATTTATATTTTTTAAATTGGACATCATCTCATATTTTATATTTTATTGTCTTTTTTAATGTATTTTTGAACTTATTTAAGAATAAATTTTAAAAATATATTAATTATTAATCTCATGATTGAACCAATGACCTAAAACCAGTAAATCATCATTCTATTGTTTTGATGGTTCAATGCTCGGTTTGATTCAATAACTATGGATAAAAGCACATATGCCTTAGGATGCAACATTTCCAATGTTGATCATTTGACTCTGTCTATGAGAATTAAGCAATATATATATATATAGAATACGTCAGGGCAATTTTCTCTCCTGGGCTAAAATATCCAATTGTTAACATAAAAATAATAATATTATCGTACGTACTACATAGCGTGTCATTTAATTAAATAATTAAACAATAATATTTTTAGTCTCAATTTTGACTATAAAAAACTAAAAACAAATTATGCATGTCATGAGTAAAAAAATATTACTTGCTTGACAAGATCCTTTTTATTCATTTTGCAACAATAGGAATGGATAATGCTCCCATTGGGAAAATAATAATAATAATAATAATAATAATAGTGCACCATCGCTCCAAAAGTAGTCGTTTTTACTTGGTAGGTAAGGAAAATAGTATAATCCTAGTCCAACTTCTCTCTTGTCTCCATAAATAAAATGACTTATTAACAATTTTGCAATTCCTTGGGGATAATACATAATATGACTAGTGATTGCCATACAACTAAAATTGTGATTTCAAGTCATGTTTTCAAGTTTGAAATCTAGACTTCAAGTCACAATTTTAGCGTGTCATATATATATATATATATATAACCGAAATCTTTGACTTTTTATTGACCTCTTCAGAGCTTACCATATCATTATTATTATTTTTAAATAAAATTATTTTTGTTTAATTCAAACTTAACAATGAGTAAAACTCTCTCTTTCTAACCAATCTAACTTAAACTCAAACTCATCATTATTATTATTTTTAAACAAAATTGTTTTTGTTTAGTCCAAACTTAACAATGAGTGAAACTTTATCTCTCTAACAAGTTTAACTTAAACTCAAACTCAAACTCAAACGTTGATAATTTATCTCCAAATTTGAAAGGTTAATCATGAACGCTATAAAAGTAGTACAAACCCTAATTTTTTTTTTTTTTTTTAAGTTGAGTAGAAGTATGAGCTCTTCTTTAGTTATTTTCTTCTCCTCTACTTTGTTTTTTAAAAAAAAAAAATTATTTTATGGTTTGTTATGTATTTTTTAAAAAGTAATTTTCGTTCATGAACCACCAAACTCTCTATAGCCATTTTTCACAAGATAAAAAAGCTTGCAATAATTGAAATTTAAGGTTTCTGCCACTGCATATGTCTTTGCTTCATCTCACAATATGAAAATATGTTAATTTCTTAGGTAGAAAGCTTATATACAATATGTTAAGAGGATGTATGGCTTTCATTATTTCAACGTAGGCTCCTGCTCAACATTTTTTAGCGTGAGCCACATACTAATAAAGTTCGTCTAAAGTTTAGACCCGTTAAAATTTAAACTTATTGTTTTATGGGTTCGTGTATTTTTTTCTTTTTCTTATATTTTTTGAATTTTTTCAATAACTTATTCTTTAATTATATATCTTTTTGGCATTTTGAAAGTTTTAACATCTGAATTGGGCTTTACCGACTAACGAGTTATCTGATGGCACCTAAGCCTAGCTCCCAAAAAGAAAACATGGAGTGTGTAGTCACACACACACACACACACACACACACACATATATATATATATATATATATATATTATCTATAATTTATAGGCTTTGAATCTTTTGATTCCTTTCAATAATTATAGCCATGGATTATTTTTTTGAATGTAACTCATCTTTCTTTTATATTTCTCTATTGTTTAATCATATATATTTTGATTTGTTTCATTAATTGTAACACAAATTGAAATCATATAAGAACAAATTATGCAATGGTGTAATTTCTTAATCAATTTAAGTTTTTATAAAATTATTTTAGTCTACTCACAAATAGGTAGGTTTCGGTGCATAATATGGGTTAACAACTAGTTTAATTAAATAATTAAATAATAATATTGTTAGTCTCAATTTTGACTATAAAAAACTAAAAAAAAAAAAAAAAAGTTATGCATGTCATGAGTAAACAAATATTACTTGCTTGACAGGATCCTTTTTATCATTTCGCAACGCCAAGAATGAATAATGCTCCTATCGAGGAAAAAAAATGAATAATGCACCGTCGCTCCAAAAGTAGTCATTTTAACTTGGTGGGTAAGGAAAATAGTATAATCCTGGTCTAACTTCTCTCTAGTCTCCATCATAAAAAAAAAATAAATAACTTCTCTCTAGTCATCTAGATTTTAGTGCCAATAACAATTTTGCAATGTTAATTAATCGGTGAAATATATAATATGACTAGTGATTGCCACACAATTAAAATTGTAATTTTAAGTCATGTTTTCAAATTTAAAATCTGGAGTTCAAGTCACAATTTTAGTTTTTGCACGTAATGTGTGCACACATACACACTATGCACAACAAGAATTACCCATAATAAATAGTTGCCATTTTAGCCAAAGAAGAAACCTACGAAGTATTGAGCGGAAGCAATAAGGTCAAAAATTGAGTTATTTTTATATATGAAGGTAAGTATATAAAAATGCTTAAGTCGCTTTTTCTAGTTCAAAATTGTGACTTCAAATCACGATTTTAGTTGTTGCATGTAATACATGCACGTAAAATTTTAGTTGTTACATGTAACTAGTCACGGACCCCGTGCGTTGCGCATGATAATATTATTAGGGTGGACTCATTATTCTTTTTTTTTTTTTTTTCTATTTGGACTAATTTAATAAATATTAATATAATTCATAATCATATTTTCATTTATTATAAAGATAATCACAACTATAATATATATGATTTCTATCGTACCAAAATAAAAACAATATAATTTTTTAGATATAGCAATTTGTGTTCATGTGTTGGGTTCATATTGTGTCAACACTAACCCAACATGTTTATTAAATGATCAAGATTCCTCAACCCTAACATGACCCATTTATTAAACGGGTCAGTCGTGTTAACCTATTTATCAAATTTTATCAAAATGAAAAAAAAAATATTTATGAAAAAAAAAAACAAATAAATATTTTAATATAAAATTCAAAACTAATGAATAACTGCATTACAAATAATCATTCAAAATTAAAGCATATCTAAATATCACAAATAATCAATCACAATATGGAAAAAAAAAAAAAATAAACCACAACAACTAATAAATTTATATACCTAGAGTTTGAAGGATATATTGGTAAAATGTTATTTAATTATACAGGTCAAACGAGTTCTAATTCATATGTTGAATTCTAACCCAACCTGTATATTAAATGGGTCAATCGTTTCAATAAAAATATGATATGAACCTATTAAGCCTCAATCCATAACTTACTAATTTCGTGCCATGCAATATTGAGTTCGTAGGTTGTGTCTAATTTTACCACCCTTACAATTTTTCTCAAGAATTTAGAAGGTAAGTTAGTGAAAATATTAATTTTTTAATAAAAGTTATTTATAATATTTTGTGTATCATTAAAAAGGTATATAAAGTTTAGAAATTATTCTTTTAGTTTTAAATTAACAAACTTGCTCAAACCCTATTTTTGCTACTATACTATTAAAAACATCGAGAAACATTTCTAAAAATTAATAAAACTAAAATTCAAAATAATAATAAATAAATAAAATAAAGGTAAAAATAATAGTTGTAACTCTTTTTCCTTTTATATATAAAATGAAAAGAAAAAAAAGAAGGAAGTATTGTGTTAATGATGTTATAATCTAATGTAATATCCAATCCAACATGTGAAAACTCAATAGATAAATAAATAATTTTAAACACAAAATTGAATTTGTTTTCTTTAAAATCTCAAAGAATGCACTAGTTGATAAGGAAGATGAAAAACAATATAAAATATTTGTAAATGCTTAAAAATTACTCAAGCATCTATAATATCATATAATAAATACATGACAATTTGCTACTAATTTGTTAAACAAAATATTTACAAAGAGTAAAAGGAAGCTGCATAAAGACCATTATCTTCAACTGCACTAACTGTTCTATATCAGTTTTTCTAGACTATCTTATTATTTCCAAATAAAGTAAAACCAAAAAACAACACAAAATATGACATATTATAATATAATTTTTCCCCAAATCAGATCAATAACGAACATCATTCGTTAATAGTATTTAGTGTTGCAAATAAAATGATAAAAAAAATAATAAAATAAAAAACTTGCATCAAGGAACACATATGAATTAGTCAATAATATGACAATAAGAGTTACAAAGTACAAACTCTATTAGAAGATCCTCCTATGGTTAGTTATCAGGTTGTAACTTTTCTACCATCACTGATTAAGCAAGACATGTGAATGCCTTTCTATAGAAAATTGTTAAAACAATTTTTTTTTATTACTCATTGATTTCATTTTTCAATTATAAATAGCCAAAAATAGAGTTTTTAGAAAAATCACAAATATTCATTAATCTAAGGTAGAGATGCAAGAAAAATAAAATAAAAACCTACAAAAATGAAAAAAAAAAAATTGAGAGAGAGAGAGAGAGAGAGAGAGAGAGAGAGATAACCTTTTTTCTATGGGAAAAATATGCATAGAATGGGAGAGAGTGAGAAATTTATAGTAAAAGGATGAGAATAAGATAAACCAAAATAAAGAAAGATAAATGAGCAAAATAATATTTAAAGTTAAAACCACCCAAGAGGAATATATATAGACAACACTTTTGTATTGATTTTCAATTGATTTATTATGTAGTTATAATGTCAAAATTAAAGTAGATGAATATGTAAAGTTAAGACCGCCTAAAATAATTTGTAAAGCCAATATATTTATATATTTAATATTGTGAAAAAAAAAAATATATATATATATATATATGAAAAAGATGAATGATGTGACCAATTACATGACGGATGAGATAGTTCAATGAGGGCGTAATAACAATAAATATTGCGCTTCAACTTTTAGATATTTTAGTTATAACATCAAAATTAAAGTAGATGAGTATATAAAGTAAAAACAGTCTAAAAATAAATTTGTAAAGCTAATATATTTATATATTTAATATTGTAAAAAAATAAATATGAAAAGGATGAATGATGTGGCCGATAACATAGCCAATGAGGTGGCTTAATAGGAGCACAGTAACAGTAAATATTATGTTTCATCTTTTAGGCATATACTAGTATTATTCCCGTGCAATGCATGGCTTAATTAAAATTATATATAAATGAATTGAAACTATACTAATAATTTGAGTCATTTTAAAATATATATATATATATATATATATAATTTTACTTAAAGTAAATTAACCATCTTAAGGAGTCACATGACAAAACAAAATTAAGAGAAGATATTTTAGTACCTTTCTTCAGTAACTTCATTATCATCTCCACATATTTTAATTGGTAAAAATAAATATTTTTAAATTTTAGTAAAAATGATTAAGTCCACGTATTAACAACAACAACAATAATAGTTTGAACAAAATTATTTATATCACCTTGTTCTTGTTCAATATTTTCCTTTTTTTTTTTTTTCTAAATGACACGTGTCACCATTTTGTGCATCCATTAGTTTATGTATCTAACTTTTATAATTATATATATATATATATAAGAGAGAGAGAGAGAGAGAGAGAGAGAGAGAAGAGAGAGAGATGGATGGTCTTCTTTCTTTTAATTAGTATATATAATTAGATGTTTTTCCACACCAAAAAAAAACAGAATTAGATAATTATAAAATGGTTTTTTTTTAAATAAAAAATAAAAAACATTTCTGCAATATTTATGTGTTTCAAATGTAAGTGATTTTGAAAAAAAATAATAATTATTATTTCAATTTTATAATTAAATTTTTATTATCAAATGTTAGGACATATGTGATTCAATGTTAGGAATATATGTCAATATTTATGTAATTGGCTAATCCTTTGATAAAACATAATTTACTTGTAATTGGATAGATCTAGAATGTGTTTAACACTTCAAAAAACAAGAGTTCAAGTCTAGTATTGAAGTCATGCAAATCTGTCCAAGAAACAAGTGAAGAAGTGCTGATTCATTAAAGCTCAATAGCTGCTCAACAGATAACTATCTATCGAGGCTCGACAGATACTATCAATCGAGAATTACAAAATTTAAAATTTCAGATCTGATTTTCAGCTCATACTTATGTATTTGTGTAGGTTTTCTTTTCTCACAACCCTAGACATATATAAAGCTTATCTTAAAGGTCGTCACATATGAAAATACAAGGAGAACATATGCAAAAAGTGACTGAGTGCCTTATTCTCTCGGAAAGAAGTCACTGTGTCTTTGCGCCTTAGAGTTTTGTAACCAAGTGATTCTTGATCTTCATTGTTGATGAAGTGAAGAAGGTTGCAGCCAACATCTTCTTCAAGTTGGTGTGTTGGTGTGCTAGTCACGTATTGGAAGTCGTGCATCTTTGATTAGTCACATACTGGGATCCGTTCAAAAGAGTGGCGTTCATATATTGAAAAGTTTAGAGGTTTTGAAGCGGTAGAAGGTTTCTGCTGTAAGTTCATCTATGGGGATTGTAGAGTCTAGGGACAAAGATTTTGTATTAGATCTGAAACATCTATTTACTATAGTGGATTGCTTTTTGGGAAGGTTTCCCCCCAAGTTTTTTACTGTGAAACTAATTTGTTTCATTGGTTTTCCTGAGTCATCATATCTTGTCTTATTTAATTTTTCACTGTGCATGATGCTGACATGATATTGATGTTTGTTTGTTTTAACAAGGTTTATTCATAATAAATCTAATTAACAACTTGAGTTTAAAACTTGTTAATTCTATCAATCAGGGTCTAAATTTCTCAACATCAAATGGTAAAATGTGAAAAGAAAATAGCAATATATATATATATATATATTATTAAATAACATATACATGCACCATCACTTTTAAAAGTATTAAATAAAAAATATTGTAACATACCTTTAATTTAGGATTAAATATATTACCACATATTAGATGTGATGTGTTATGAACAAATTACTACTTGCCATGCGGCACCATGTTCCACATCATTCTAAATAGATAGAAGATTATGCCACTTATCATCATTGTGTGTATCCACCAGTTATGAGATCCGACTTTTATATTATACTAGCAATGGGCCGGCGTGATGCTCAAATAATACTATAAGCTGCTATGTGAGAAGATTATATAGAATATTCAAAATATTTTTAAGTAATAACATGGCGTAGTGTTGCGATAATATGAAGAGGTTTTTGTTTAACTAATGATGTAAAACAAAGAATTTAGAATATAGAGAAAATGTCATATAAATTAGATATTAGTTGTTATGTGGTGTAACTAATAGGTTGATTATTTGTTTACTCATATTTTTTGTTTTTGCGATGCGTTGGAGTTAGTATAAATTTTTTGTAATATCATGTTAATGTTTAGTTGGCTTGTGGAAATATCATAGAAAATTTATGATATGTCACATTTATGTTATTGAAGTATGATAGTGGTGTCTAGCAACAAGTTACAGTTTTGGATTGAATCCATCCCTGAAGATATAGCTCCCCTTGTTACGCAAGATTATGTGTAATCTTTTCTAGTTTCTTATCAATAAAACATGGCCTCTAGGTGTGGATTCTCAAAAAGAAAAAGAAAAAGAAAAAAGAGGTATGATAGTGGTAGATTATCCTAATAGTAATATCCTAATAATAGAATTTATAAATTCTTTTTTACAAAAAAACATATAAAATATTTATATACATATATATATATATATATAATTAGTGCATACTTATAGATAATTAATGTGTATTTATTTCATTAACACATTCGATGAACTAAAAATTTGACTTAAATGCAAATTTTGATAAGATGGAAACCTAAATGAGAGAGTCTCAAGGAATGTGCTAATTGGCAAAACTTCATTCTCTCTTATATGAAATCTCTGGTTAATATATATATATATATATATAAACACACACAGATATATAATATATATATATTGATTATAGATAGATATGTGCACTTAGTTGTGTGCAATAGAAATTGCCTATATGATATAGTTATCACTTCTTGGCAACCACCACCCCTGGTTTGCACAAAATCAATTATGATGGTGCCACTTTCGATTCTGATAATGTATTGGGCATTGGGGTTGTAATTCGTTAATCCTTGGGCTATCTTATAGCTGCAATTTCCCAGCAGCTCCCACGCAGATTCCTGGAAGCAGAAATAGAGTCCACGGCAGCAACAAGAGCACTCGAATTTGCGTTGGAAATTGGCATAACAGATGCAGTGATGGAAGGGGACTCTTTGCTCGTTACTCAAGCCTTGGTAGCTCATACAAACTCTCTGGCTCCTCATGGTTATTTGATAACTGATGCAAAGCTTTTATCTAATAATTTTAATGAATTACACTACTCTCATGTTAAGAGAGAAGGTAATAAAATTGCACACAGTCTTGCTAGGCATGCAAAACATATTGTGAACTTTGTTGTATGGATGGAGATTGTTCCTCCACTCTCTTTTTCTGTTTTCCGGGCTGATTTAGCCTTAATACATTAATGCTATAGCCTCTAAGGCTTCTTTCTTCAAAAAAAACAAAAAACAAAAAAACAAAAAAACAAAACAAAACAAACAAACAAACAAACGTAATGGCTGTCAATTATTTATTTTTGCATCCATCATCATTAATATGACATTTGCGTCACTAGCAAATCATCACTCCTTGGGCTTTACGAATCTCATTTAGTTAAAAATAAGAACCATAATAAGAAAGTTCGTTAAAAGATTTTGTTGCAAGTAAAATCTCATATTGAATAAAAATAACAAAAGAGAGCAGTTAATATAACATAATTAGATGTTTGAGCCCAAACTCATATGTCTAAGTTTTTTGGGTTAAGTGGTATACTTACATGTTATATTAACAACTCAATCAAAGGCTCTTTAACATATTATCTCCCCAAATTCATATCATAACACCCTTAATTTAGGCATATGTTATATAATCATCACTCAACCTCCGAGAGCAACTACTCAATTTGAAGGGAAATTATATCCCCAAATTCATATCAGAACACCCTTAACTAAGGCAGATCTAATATAATCATCACTTAACCTTCAATTTGGGCTCTCTGGGTGAGTACAATTTTATAATAACTTTCAAAAAATATGGTGCACACCTTAGTAAAGTCAAGAAAAATATTTTGTGTTTCGTGACATAAATTTCCTACCCAGCTAAATCTTCCCCCACATCAAACTATTAAACAAAACTGTCTCAAGCCATGCATCTACATGTGGAAGAAACCAAGAATTACCAAAAACCATTTTAGTGAAATTATTAAAAAAAATAATAATCTGTTTCAATAAAATAAGAACACATAATAACTGAAAACCTTGTTAAAAATTCCTTTTTGCAATGATGGGACTTTCTTTCTCTCTTTTTTCCCTATTCTTTGAAGAAAGTTGTTTGCTAGTCATATATTGCGTTAATATGTGACTAACAAATGCATGTCAATTTATTGTGTTAATATTTTAAATTTACCCTAATGTGTAATTTATGTATCTCTAATAACAATTTAGGGCTTCAAATCTCACCTCCTAGGTTGTAACTAGGGAAATTTCAAGGTTTTTTTTTTTTTTTTTTCTCAACAAATTCAAAATATTAGCTTACAAAAGCTTTTCTAAAATATTAAATTATTCTCAAGATTTATTGTTTTCGTTATTTTTTTTAATCCTCCTATACCTACTAGGCTCGACTGGTGTAGGTATTTTTCACATGAATTAAAGGAATGTTAAAAGATTATATAAACTTCAAGATTTGCACTGGTTTGGTGCATGGGAATAGCCTACTAAAAGCCTTTTTAGTCATACTTATAATGTCTTTTATATGTTTGCATGTAGTGCACGAAAACTTAAACAACATGAGTTTTAATGGCACACACCAAATTTTGAATTCCCAATTACTGGTCAATCAAACATTAGTCAAAGAGCTTGTTAAAAAGTCTTCTATCGATCGAGCGAGTAGTTGTCAAATAGCTGTTGAAATCACATGATCGATCGGTCAAACATCATTGGCATTTTTAAACTTGGATTTTGATTTTTGACACTCATGCAAAGTCATGGAATTTGTCAGCTCTAAAACCTATAAAAATTAATCTTTATTATTTTCTTTAGAAAAAAAAAAGTGCAGAGTCTTCATATGGTGTAGCCTTCTCAATAACACTTCTTATAAATCATTTCCATGACTAAAAAATCAATCAATTGATAATTTGTTTTGGTATACATGCAATGAAAACATTTAAGGGGTTTTTATTTTGATAGGTGAATTATAGAGAGGGTCAAGTTAGACCCAACCCACTTTTCAGGTTACAACACTACCGTTTTCTTCTTCTTTTTTTCTAAAAGTCTGACTTCTTTGGAATCATTAAGGAAATTTTTAAATAATTCAATTTAGGTCTGTCTTAGGGAGTTAATACTTTCAGATGTAATATTAATATATATTTGATACTGATTGATCTATAATATAACTTAGTGTGCGTATATATGTATATATATATATATATTATAAAATAGACTATAATAAGAGTATGTGCTCTGCACATGGAAACTTTTTAGTGATTGTATATCTTAGTAGAAACCATGGGTTGGCAGGCATGCAAGGGTTCCTTTAATTTTTTTTTTTAATTTTTCTTGTTCTTGTGTGCCATCTACAGGTTTACAATAGAACTAACATATCCCGTACAATACCTCTTTTGTCAGCCGTAGATCTAATCTAGTGACTTAAAATATTGACACCTCACCAAATAACAAAAATACTACTTTACCCTTAAAATCAGTTCAGCCTGCCCACTGTTTTGGTAAGTCTGAGTAAAACTAGCTAAAATCAAATTTCTCTCTCTCTCTCTCTCTCTCTCTCTCTCTCTCCCCCCTGCGTTTGAGGTTGTTCTCTGCCTCTCCTGCAACCCATTCTCTTCCTCTCCTTCAATTCATGGTCACAGCAGCCCGGAACCAGTCCACACAAGGCCAAGCCTCTCTCTTTATCTCCCACTTCAACCGGTGTCTCTCTCGCCTCCACCACTCTCTCAACACCTCCACGCTTCCCTCAACCTCATCATCACCGCTGCCAGCATACCCAACTCAGATCCATCAACAAAATCGAAGAAAAAACATAACTCACCATTTGAAGCCAAACCCCCATGCCTCGTAGAGCGCTTTTAGGCCCAGATCAGAGAGCAAGGTTGGGGTTTGGAGAGAATCGGGTGTAGAGAAGTTAATGAAGCTCTCTCTTCACGGCACAGCCACTAGCCCAGATCTCCGGTTCTGACGATACTAGCCTTTTTCTCATCAGAAATCCCTAAAATCATCGCTTCCTACATCGGAAATCCCTAAGCTTCTCTCTCTCCTCATCATCTCTCTTCTCTCTTGTTCCTTTGGTTTGTTCTTGTTTTTCTCTGATTTATTTGAGTCTTGACGTGTATTTGTGGCTTTTGTAGATTCATTTGGAGACCCCTTTGCTGATATGGGTGCAAATACTCCCGTATTCTTCAGTCTCTCATGGTTAGTACCACTATCTTTCTGTTTTGTTTTTGTTTTTTTTTTAATTTCCCAATCTGGAATTAAGTTTATCCAACAGTATTGATGTACTGGAAACGAGTTGACCATGTGATTATAAAACCCTCATAATATAGTCTCCTTTTAGTAGGTGAGAACAATTAATTTTAATCTTCAATGGCTGTACGTTGGCTGTGTGTTTAGCTGTTTAAGGTTTGGTGAATTTAATTTAGGATTTGGGAGGGGGGGGGGGGGGGACACATACCCCACCTCTTTAGCCCTCTGCAACAGAGTGGGGGCTAAATTTGTCTTTTGGATTGAATTTGATCCAACAATATAATCATGAACTATTATTAAAGTTTAGAAAGATACTAATTTTATTGTTACTGTTCTGTAATACATGTATGGGTTTTAATTAATGATTTTTCTCTTTGTTATTATGTATATGGAGGAACAATATGTTGTGATAGGAAGTATTCGTTCTGATATTTGTGTTTTGAAAGGGGATGTTAGAACACACTGCTTCCTCTTCAATCTTCCTTTACACCTCAAGAGACGAAAATGATTTCGATAATTATGGTGATGAAGAGGGAGATGAGGTAATCCAGCATGAAAAGATCAGACCATATGCACAAAAATGGGAAAAAGGTACTATGGACACCATTGATGAATTAGACCTTATTGCAAATTATCGTTGTGATGAATTAGAACTTAACTTATTGCAAATTATTGTAAATTATCGTTGTGATGTCCGGCATGATGTTCCGGCTGTGTTCTTCTCAACTAGAGGTTATACGGGCAATGTTTATCATGAATTCAATGATGGGATTCTGCCTTTGTTTATTACTTCCCAGCATTTTAACAAGAAGGTTGTGTTTGTCATTCTTGAATATCATGATTGGTGGATTTTGAAGTATGGAGATGTACTTTCTCAATTCTCTAATTATCCAGCAATTGATTTTAGTGGGGACAAGAGAGTCCATTGCTTCCCATAAGCCATTGTTGGTTTGAGAATCCATGAGGAACTTACCGCAGATTCTTCATTGATGGAGGGGAATGAGAGCATTGTTGATTTTCTAAGTCAGAATTTGCAAAGATTTATAGGGCTCTTAATGCAAGTGATGTAATGATTGGGGTTCATGGGGTAGCCATGACTCATTTTCTCTTTATGAGGCCTGGATCTGCGTTTATTCATTGAGTTTGTTGATAAGCAGGAAATGAAAAGTAGGAAGAATTCTTTGTAAAGATTAGTGAAATTTGTACATGCAGCAGCAAAATGAGCTTTCATAGATGTAATATATTTCCTTAATTTTGATAATATAAGAGTTTGCTATATTATGAATTTTGTTGGTGATGGACTTCCTTGAGCTTTCAGGTTCTACTTCATTCATGTTATTTATTTCAATAAAGCAATGGACAAAACCCAAAACAAAAAGGCCTTATAGCTTAGCTAAATTAGATTCACAATATAAATGTGTGATTTCAGTGTTTCAAGAACGCCAAAATAGCTTCATCCTGATTTTGATCCCAACTAAAATAGATAATAAGTCATGTAGCAGTAAAGAAACTTGATAAGTTGGTATACCTTATCGAGCAGTAAAGAAACTTGATAAATGATAATAAGACCAAAAAAGTTTACTATCATGCATTACTTTAATGGTAATAATAGCTACTGATCACCATCGTCACATCCATTTACAACTAATCCAATTGCCTTGAAGGACTTGAAACTTTTACGGGAACAGCTAAAACATAAAATTAGATCAAGTAGGATTCGTTTGCTTCACAATGAGTAGCTTGAAAGTCACAAGCTTGAGCTATTTGTATCAAGCCTTTTTGCCACTGAACTCCAAGCCATAATTCAGCTAAAACTACCCAAATACTTTTTAAGTACCAATGGAGGCCAGATGCAATTTCTACAGCTGTGGTTCCTTTAATCCTGAAAGAGAAATGCAAAATTAAAAATTACAGAAAATATATATATTGCTTTCTCTCATTCGGGGGAGAAGGGGGTAGCGAAAGATATGACTGAAAGAAAAAACCAGCAGGAATATTTCATAGCCAGATACCTACCTATCCTTTAGAAGGGGTTAAAAAATAACTATTTCAATGGTGACATCTTCCGATGCGCAAAACAATAAATTTAGAGGTTCAAAATTCTAAGTTCAAATCAGTTCATCCAATGAGCCCAAGAGGAGGGGGAATGGGTTCATCTTCAAATCAGTTCATCTTCAAGAATTTTCATTTTTAAAAAAATAACAATAATAAAAAAGAAGAAAAATTGCAGAAAGAAGTAATCAAATGGCTTAAAATGAATTACATCAATAACTGCAATTTCAACATTCTCTCGAGCAAATAGGGTGAATGCCATTGCAGTGAAAATCTGAACATTATACAGTAGCAAGTAAATGTGAGTGCAAAGGTAATTCGATAGATACCAAAAATTTAACTAGATAAAATTTCCAATAACAGAATTTAATTTGGCTAGGCAACCAAACAAAGTACATTCCCCCCCCCCCCCCCCAATCTTTAATTGAAATTTTGAAGGTACAAAATCAAATCTTAAACATGAGACTTTAACATGTGAAAATATTCGTGGTAACTACTTTGACCTAAAAGCTACAGTAAAATTTTCAGAGGAAATCAAAAGAAGAACAAACAAGGCAGGTCAACTAATTGAATCAATTACATATACCATCCCCAAGCATGCACAGGGTCATGTAAATACCCATCAAATAATCACTGAGTCTAACATCTTTAGAATAGCTATTCAGTTCTAAAATCACTAGCTTCTGAGTCTCTTTTTATTCCTTAAACTAAATTCCATTGTTCGTCTAATTCAATTGGGAGGGGAAGTCCTCCGGGGGGGGGGGGGGGGGGGGGGAGTACTGTACACAAGTTGACTTATTCTTGAAGAAGAAAATTTCTAGAAATGGACAAATAAAGATCCTTAAAAAACAAAAACTGGTATTTGAGTTGATGAACTCACCGAGTGGAAGATTCAAGTCCTAGATCGAGATTGAAGCATGCATGGTGGAAAGAAGCAGAGACGGCAGCTACGCAGGGGAGTGAGAGAGGAAAATTTGATTTTCTGTTTGGTTACTCAAACTTTTACCAAAACAGTGGGCAGGCTGAAATGGCGGGCTGCTGTGACCATGAATTGAAGGAGAGGAAGAGAGTACGTTGAAGGAGAGCCAGAGAGCAACCTCAAACACACGGGAGAGAGAAAAAAAATTTTGATTTTAGCTGGTTTTACTCAAACTTACCAAAACAGTGGGCTGAACTGATTTTAAGGGTAAAGTAGTATTTTTGTTATTTGGTGAGGTGTCAATATTTTAAGTCATTAGATTAGATCTACGGCTGACAAAAGAGGACAAAAGAGGTATTGCACGGTAATAGGTATTGCACGGGATATGGATCCAGAAACCAGAATACACTGCACCCCTCTTCATGAATGGGCGGGCCGAACTGATTTTAAGGGTAAAGTAGTATTTTTGTTATTTGGTGAGGTGTCAATATTTTAAGTCATTAGATTAGATCTACGGCTGACAAAAGAGGACAAAAGAGGTATTGCACACCGTGCAATACCCTAGGTATTGCACGGGATATGGATCCAGAATACACTGCACCCTCTTCATGAATGAATACACTGCACCCCTCTTCTGCATCTGCACCTGGATGAATGAATACATGCTTTGCAGTGTATTCTAATTTCTGAAAAAGGAGATCTTCTTTTCCAGATTTCAGAAATTAGAATACACTGCAAAGGAGATCTCCTTTGGATATTTTCCCATTATTCTCTCCTGCGTTTAGTCTTTTGACTGAACATTATAAAAAATGAGTACTGTTTAAAGTTATTTAGCAAAAAGATTTTATTAACGTATGCTCTAAGAAAACACAATAATTTTTATTTATGAAAAAAATTTAAAAATTAAAAAAGTATTGACAATTTTTTCAATTTCTGAAAAATATTTCCAAAAGTAGATGGTTTAATATGTGCTCGTAGAGCACACATTAATCGGACCCTTAGCAAAATGAGGAGAGAGACCGGCTTTAAGAATTTTGTTTAGGGAGGTCATTAAGAAATTTAAATTAATAAAAAATTAATAAAAAGAGAACTTGAATATATAGAGTTATAGAAAAAAAAAAAAAAAAAAAAAAAAAACTTGAATTTTTTCAATTTCCTTCTATAAGTTTTCAAATTTTGAATTGTTGAACGATAGTTCACAATAAGTATTTATTGCCAATATGGGCAGCTATGACCATTTCATTTTGTTAAGTTTGTCTAAATTTTTTTATATGCAGTTAATATTATATATATTTGTCATTGTTTTTATAAAAATATTTAAATTAAATGACTAAACTCAACTTATTAGCTCTACATTAATTATTGACGTACACAATCACACTCATTCATACGTAAAATAATTCATTACGTGTTTACTTAACTAATCAAATATTTGAATAATCACTAACTTTGTAATTTTTTTCTTGAATTTTTCTAACTTTATGACAAAAAGTTATTATAACATGATAACTATACACACTCATGTAACAAATCCTATCTATTTTCCAATTATCAAATTATATAAAGTTATATCATATTTATATTTTACACGCAAACATCCATACACACGTCATTATTCACACAAATGACATTATAAAAAAAATGCATAAAATCAATATTAGACATACGCATACACACATAATTAAAAATTTATAATAAAGAGTGACCTTACAATTCACAAACATTTACTCTTATTTTAGAGTTAGAAATACTTATAATAATGGTACATAAGATTTAAGTCAAGGTGTGCAAAAATATTTTTAAGAAAAAATTTATGTATTAAACTAACAAAAAAAAATATATATATATATATATATATATTGGTTAAAGTCAGGGGGTTCATATGAACCCCTGACCAAAGAGTAACGCCACCCCTGAGAGAGATTGAATTTTGGCAACATCGTTGCTGAAATTGTAAGAAAAAAATATGAGAAAGAAAACAGTTGAGGAAGGAGAAAAATAAATTTCGGCAATGATATTAGCAAAATTTATTCCACTACCCAAGCTCTACTCAGAAAGTGTCCCAGTGGGAGTGCCCGAATGATTTACCAATTGTGGTAACCGAGTTGCCGAAATTGTAAGAAATCGAGGAGAGAGAAAATATGAATGTGGCAACCAAGTTGCCGAAAATGAGAGGGAAAAAAAAAGTGGTTGCCGAAATCTAAGAAAAAAAAAAAAAAAAAGTGTTACGTCCATAATATTTTTATAACATTTTCACAACAAATCATTGGTGATTAGTTGTTATTAGTTCAAATTTGAATTTAATACTTAGATTACTTTTTTAATCCAACAATAACAATCAGTAACAACCTGCTATTTAAGATTTATTGTAAAAATAGTATGCACATATCATTTCTATAAAAAAAAAAAAAGTGGCAATTGATTTGTGGCAATAGAATTGCCAAAATAGAGGGGAAAAAATTGTGGGAATAAATTTATGACAATGGCATTGTTGAAATAGGAGAAAAAAAATTGTTATAATTGGTTCATGGCAATACCATTGCCCAAATAGAAGGAAAAAGAGAAAGAAAATTGTCTAATTTTTGGCAATTTATTACAATTTATGAGTCACTGTTAATACACATTATAGATGATTAATTCTTCTTGCTAACACGTAAAAGTAGAAGCAAAGTACAGCCATTCATACATCCATCCGAAAGACCCACCACCCAAAAAATAAGGATGCTAGAGTAATTTGATTGGTTCAAGTTTCAACCAGTAGAGCCTCTCTGGTTCGAGCGCAGTGGCTCCCTTGCCGGGTATTCAACCAGCACTAACAAACGAAGAAAATTGCAACGCGCCTAAACAGTTCCCACCATGTCTTTTTCTTTCTATTTCGATCATGCCCTTGCCAAAATCTTTTTTTTTTTTTTTTTTCTATTCCATCAATGGTATTGCAACAAATTTTTTTTCCCCTCCTATTTCGATAATACCATTGCTACAAATTTATTCTCACAATTTTTTTTCTTCTCTATTTCGACAATGTTATTGTCAAAATCAATTGCCATTTAAAAAAAATGATAAGTACATACAATTTTTTATAACAATTCTAATGACAGGTTGTTACTAGTTGCTAATATTGGATTAAAAAAGTAATATCAGTGTTAAATTCAAATTTGAATTAATAACAACAATCACCTATGATTTGTTATGAAAATATTGTAAAAATATTGTGGGCGTACACCTTTTTTTAATTCTCCCCACTTTTTTTTTCCTCTCATTTTTGGCAACTTAGGGGTATTTGGTTTGTGTTTTTAAGCAACTATTTTCAGTTTTTAAATAATATTCACACATTTTCATACACTTTTTCACCCACATGTATTTTCACAAATGTTTTTAATAGCAACTTTCAGTTTTTAAACACATACACCAAACGGGCCCTTAGTTGTCACAATTAATATTTTCTCTCTCCTCAATTCTCTACAATTTCAGCAATTTGGTTGCTACAATTGGTAAATCATTCATGCACTCCACGTGCAGAGCTTGGGCATTGGAATGAATTTTGGTAATATCATTATTGAAATTCATTTTTTCTCCTCCCTCAACTTTCTCTCTCTCATATTTTTTTTTACAATTTCAATAATGGTGTAGCCGAAATGCAATTTCTATTTTGAATAATGTCCGTAACAACAATAATTTCGTTTTTCGCAATATTTAGCCATAAATTCTATGCAAAAAAGAGAATAATGGAGAAATATCCAAAGGAGATCTTCTTTGCAGTGTATTCTAATTTCTTGAAACCTGAAAAAGGAGATCTCCTTTTTCAGAAATTAGAATAAAGCTTGTATTCATCCATCCAGGTGCAGATGCAAAAGAGGGGGTGCAGTGTATTCTAATTTCTGAAAAAGGAGATAGGAGATCTCCTTTTTCAGATTTCAGAAATTAGAAAACACTCCAAAGGAGATCTCCTTTGGATATTTTCCCATTATTCCCTCCTCTGCATCTGCACCTGGATGAATGAATACATGCTTTGGAGTTCGTTTATTTGGTTTGGGTAGATTTTTCTGCCCTCATCTATCCATCCATCCATCCATCTATTAGTCTCTTCTTAGATCTACCATAGGTTTTCTTTAATTAATATATAGTATAGTATTCTCATTGGAATCTATTACACAACTCATGGGCTGTTTGATTAGCCATTGGAAATTCTGAAGTTCACTAACTGAATCGTTTTCTGAAAAAGAAAAAAATATTGAGTAATATGAAAAATCTAGAGATAACATTGCTATTTGAGTTCCAAAAAAAAATTTTATTTATGTACTTTTACTTGCATAACCCATCAAAAAAAAAAAAAAAGCATCAGAATTGTATCTTGTTAAATAATTGATGCCCACTCTAGGGATTACTATACTGTGCTATTTATATTCATTTACCAGAAAGGAAAAAAATTAAAATATCAACATGTTATTTTGTCATGATTTTAAAGTTCTATAGTATTCATCATTTTGTTTTTTACTTTCTCCAGTACGTAGCCAAAAAAGTTTCAATGGCGTTGTTGAAGACAACTGTTGGCCAGCGTTCGTACAAGATGTCCTTCCCTAGTAGAAACNCAAATATTTGGGGGGGCCAACTCTTATTTTTGTAGACTAAATTTTGAAAACATAAAAATAATTGTATATATATTTTTTAAAATTTTAAAATTTTGGGGGGGCCATGGCCCCCCCACCCTTATACATGCCTCCGCCCCAGACTGTACACAAGTTGACTTATTCTTGAAGAAGAAAATTTCTAGAAATGGACAAATAAAGATCCTTAAAAAACAAAAACTGGTATTTGAGTTGATGAACTCACCGAGTGGAAGATTCAAGTCCTAGATTGAGATTGAAGCGTGCATGGTGGAAAGAAG
Organism: Quercus suber; assembly: GCF_002906115.3. Lineage (NCBI taxonomy): Eukaryota > Viridiplantae > Streptophyta > Magnoliopsida > Fagales > Fagaceae > Quercus > Quercus suber. Next base: position 657,764 of record NW_027069595.1, on the reverse strand, counting down.
CAGAGACGGCAGCTGCGCAGGGGAGTGAGAGAGGAAAATTTGATTTTCTGTTTGGTTACTCAGACTTTTACCAAAACAGTGGGCAGGCTGAAAAATGGGCGGGCTGCTGTGACCATGAATTGAAGGAGAGGAAGAGAGTACATTGAAGGAGAGGCAGAGAGCAACCTCAAACGCAGGGGAGAGAGAGAAAAAATTTTGATTTTAGCTGGTTTTACTCAAACTTACCAAAACAGTGGGCGGGCTGAATGGGCGGGCTGAACTGATTTTAAGGGTAAAGTAGTATTTTTGTTATTTGGTGAGGTGTCAATATTTTAAGTCATTAGATTAGATCTACGGCTGACAAAAGAGATATTGCACACTGTGCAATACCCTAGGTATTGCACGGGATATGGATCCAACTAAACAGGGCCTACCTTACCCTGTTACCCACTATACATGCCAGTCCTCAACCATGTTATGAGTTGGACAAAATCATTAATAAGTTAAATTTATGTAGCATCATCGTCATAGTACTCATGAATGGGGAAAGGTCCAGGCATCAAATTCATGCCAGAGTTTGGGCCACAAGGATGAGGTAATTTTATATTTTTGGGAGCTTCTTCTGGCAGCAACAACACCCTTGAACTTTTATCCAAAAATTAAATAAATAAATCCTTGAAACAATCATAAAAGCAGTGCTTTTTGTTTTTGGTGGTAAAGCAGTGTGTATTTTCTTTTTAAACAGAAGGAACAGCATATTCCTAAAACAACTTTAAGATATACCCAATTTTGTACTCAACCCCATTGTTGTGGGTTCTTCACACCACTTTCATACACAAACAATAATCTTTCCATCTACAAGAAACCAAAGTAAAAATGAAAAAATAAAAATCGAAGAACCACCTTTTTACTACCCCCACCAACCCCCCCTCTCTCTCTCTCTTTCTCTCCAATGCCCAGGTAGGCAAACCCAAGAATTCAATGAGTTGGAAAAATTTTAAGAATTACCCTCACTTCATATAAACCCTTTAGATCCTTAAAATTAGGCCTGTATATGAACCAAGCCGTTCACAAATAGCTCGGACTTGGCTCAATAAAAAGCTCATATATGTTTGTTTGTTTATAAACAAGTCAAGCTTAAGTTTTAGTTTTAGGCTTGTTTAATAAACGAGCCAAGCCCAAATAAAAAATATTATTCGTGAACAAGCTTGTGAACACCAAGGCTCAATACAAAAGTAACAAAACAAGTTGAGCCTAGACTTATTTATGAGTTTGGTAATAAAATTGATATAAGTTTGACAAGTAAACTCATATACTTCCAAGACTTTAATTAATTATAAGTTGAGACCACTCATCTAAACAAGTAGGCTAGATAATAAACTTGATATAAGCTTGATAATATACTTGTGTTGGATCTTAAGCTCAAAAACATGATATTGAGCTTGAGTTTGGGCTTGATATTGAGCTCGAGATTGGCTTGACCAATGAATCAAGCCAAGCCAATCCGAGCTTAAGCTTTTATACTTTATAACAAGCTCAAGCTTGAACATTATTTGTAAGCTCGTATCAAGCTCAAGCCAAGCTTAAACATTCTATTTTTGTTGTCAAGCCGAGCTGGAATATTTACTACTCAACAAAGCTCGGCTCGTTTATAGCCCTACTTACAATGATCACTTGTTTGATTATGTGCGCTGGTACCCTCTGTTGTTCAATCTTGAATCTGGGTTATCACTTCGATCAGTGTCAGAAAATTCCTTCTGGGACTCGATCTCCATGCTACCCGCCTGATTTTTTCAGTGCCTTCGATCCTGAAAAGTGGAGGGACAAAACTTCTAATTTAAAACTTGGTCAGGGACCATCTGTCTGATATAAAGTTTCCACTTAACAAAGGAGTCAAAATCAGATGTCCAGCATTTGATATGCATTGAAAGGGGGCCATGATAAACCATCAAGGAAAATCAGCTTTGATTATATGAGCAGAGGAAAGTAAAATTATTTAAAGCAGCAGGGAACAAAATGTGAGATGAATAGAAAAGTGGTTGGTGTAGGTAGCTTAGCCACTTGAAATGTCAAAAAGAAAAGCGGCTGTCAAACCATAGATTTTATTGTAGTCATTCTTTAATGACCGTTCATGTTTGATCAAGTTATGCTTCATGGTTTATATATTGTTTCTTACCTTGATCTCATTTTACTTGCTCATTTACGTACGTTGTATTCAACTTGTCATAAGCTTAATGATAGTTTTGTTTGTGTGCGAGTTTTTCAGGATACAGGTGTATACGTGCAAGTGCTTCACAACTTCTAGATTAGGTGTGAGTGAGTTTTACCACTATTCCCAAACTCACGTTTAAGTTTAGAGTTTATTTTACGAGTTTTGTCACAGAATAGCCAAAGGAGGAGATTGTAAAGTTGTAATTTACAACTATTTTGTGTTGGCTTTAATTCTGTGCCAAATTTGATTGAAATTTTGTTCAATCTTATGTATGCTGTATTTTATGTGGGATTTCATTGTATAGGTTGTGTGTGAAGACTCAAGACAACATTGAAGATCAAAGGAGTTTTCGTGAGTAGTTCACGAAAAGACTTCCTACAAAGTGAGCCATGTGCATAGCACATGACTGGAATGCAAAGAGTCATGACAGCTAGTTTTCACGAGTATTTCGCGGGTAAGGCCTTTCTGCGAGATACTTGCGAAACATTTTGTTTTACTATTTTGGCATATCTAATCTATTATGTTTTCACCCACACTATATACCATCATTACCCACATATTGAGAGGAGTGCCTTTCAAAGAGAAAACCCTAGACAAAAACCCTTGAGAGTTAGAGATTGTTATACCCACAATCCTCTACACAATTCTTTGTAGTTTTCCTCAACTCCTACCTCTCCATATCCAAATCCTTGAGAGGTTGATAGGTCAAACACTTATCACACTCATTCTGAGCGTAAAGTGAGGTTTTAGTGTTACTGGGAAGCATTGGAAGAAGCCATTTTTTTGTGGATGCAATCGAGTTGAATTGTGTGATTCGAAGAGCTAGAGAAGACAAGGTTTCGCCAAGTCAATTGGTTGCAAGAGCTTGGAAGGCTTAAGTACAAGAGGTAGACTAGGCTTGGAGGGTCTTTTGTTATTCGTGTACTTTAACTTATTCTCTAGTGGATCGATTTACTGCTTGGAGGGCGGCGGAGAAGTTTTTTGCTAAGTTTTTCAGTTTCCTCTTCAATAACACATCTTAGTGTTATCTTGTATTTGCATTTTTCTTCCCTACTCTTTTAACTTTCATTTTATTGTTGATATTTGATGAATATGGCTTAGAGTAGTTTTATTGTTTGTACGCTGGCATTTACTCTATTCCGCAATTAGTTTAAGTTAGAGTAAAATTAACCAAGCAGTAATTTTTATTTGAAGGTCTAAACAACTCTTGTATTTGCACACATATTCGAGCTTTCACCTCACATTAGATGAAATTTGCGATCATATACTTTCTTAGCTTTTGGTTACAACTACATCAAATTTTCAGCATGATGGTATTATTTGTAATCATAATTCATATATTGCTTCTTTTTTCTCTTCTTCATTTTTGGGTCTTATATTTACAAAAAATATTTCTCATGACCTCTTTCATGGTTTGATTTTCAGCAAAAGATTGTGACGAAGGTTCAAATGAATAGCGGAAAATGCCAGACTAAGGCACTCAGAGTTGCAGCTATAGCAGACGGTTAGTGTTATATGAATCATAAAGTTCATCATGTGTTTCAAAACTATGATAATTGACGCATAGTTATGCAATTTTTTACCATATTCTTATATCTATATGACTTTGATTTGCAATTTGTACAAAGTTTTGCCATTTTTCGTCACCATATTTTGTTGATGTTGAAACTTCTTTGTCACTCAAGTTTTCTAAGATGTGGAAACATCTTAGAGTATATTTTCAATTGTGTCAGATCACATAGTAAAAAATTATATATAAAATATGTTGAAGTCTAGACTTAAATTATATATTTTTCCTTTGCAGGTGTGTACACTGTGGGATTAGAAGGAGCAGAGAAAGATGAAGTGGTGGTGATTGGTGAAGGAGTTAATGTTGTAAAGTTGATTACTACTATGAGGAAGAAGGTTGGGCACACTATTGCTATTAGTGTAGCAGAGGAGAAGAAAGGAGATTAAGTTGGAAAGCCATACACATATACCCTTGGCTACTACAATTCATTTTGAAGGACACTACCTTTTCTTTTATTTTTTTGTTAACCAGGTGAGAGATGTATATTGGCAAGGTGTTAATGTAATAAACATTCTCTTAGCTTTTTTTTGGTGAGGTTATTTTGGCATCCTTCATCAACATTTTAAGCATTTAGAGAATTTTTTTTGAGAATCAAGACCAATCTTATTAATCCGTAAGACTGAGAAGATCAGCCATGTACATAGGTTCAACGTCTGGTGGAACATCTTCCATCCAGACAGACAAAGGTGAAGAAAGAGGCGCTCTTCTCGCAAGAAAGTGAGCTACCTTATTACAGGAACGACTTGCATGAGAGAATTTTAAGTCAGAAAAAAATGGAGCTAAAAATAAAATGTCATTTGCTATGTGACTGTACTGAGCAAGAGAACGAGTCCCATTCTTGAGGGTCTGCATCAGCACTGCCGAGTCACCCTCCAAAACGACTCTATCAATTCCAATCTCCACTGCCAACTCGGCATTCTAGTTTCTTGGACTTATAACAATAATGATAAAAATAAATAAATTTTAAAATATTAAAGTGAAAGATAAGTATGTATTGTGTAGTCCAATTATAAGAGAGTGTGAAAAAAAAACTTATGAATATGTTATTTTAATAGGCTAAATTAAGTAAACTAATAATTTTTTGCTAACAACTTGTTAGATTCAAATAAAAGTACAAATTTTAACAAAAAATCTCATTTTAAAGTATTTGTCTATGTATCGTACGATATGTATGATTTTATGATACGATACGATTCATACGATATGCGCACTGTATCGTACAATTCGTGAGCACTGATAATACGCTGATACGATATAGAACTTTTTCCACATGATACGATACGTATCATACGATACGTATCACATATCGTACGATACTGACAAATAAGAATTACATTACATCATTTTGTATTTCTTGTAATTACTGTTACAATTTATCAAACGTGCCCTTAATGTCACTTTAACACTCGAAATCTCCCATCATATGATGCTTAGTTATTAAATAATAATTTCCTTATTTGTTACAAAAAGCATTTTCCAAAATAATATGCTTGTCAAATATTTTCTTGTGTTAAATAAGAACCAAGTTTATCTACAAAATTGATTGTCACTAATTACCATATCTCCCACTAAAAAAATTAACATGGCTACATATTTTGAAAATCTAACCATCAGATTGCATGTTCTTTATGTCCTTAATGTGCACATCAAATTTTGTGTCAATTATATCTAATTTATTATTGTCAAAATTTACATCTAATAAAAAAAATATTGAGTGGAGTTGTAACTATTGGCTACAACTAAGTTTGTAGCCGTCCTTTTTCCATTATATAAAGGGTCAACATTAAATTTGTACTTTTTGATGTACTTGAAAATCTTAAAGGAAAAAGTTGCTAAGCTCTATTTTCTTTTGTTTAATTAAGAGTTTATACATTATTTATCAAATTTTAATTAAAAAAAAAAACTATTAGTTGACCATAGATGTTTTGGATCAATGGTAAAACACAATCATCTTGGAGCGAATAATATGGATTGAATGTTATTTTTGGTTACTTGAGTCTTATTACTCAATTAATTGGCATATCCTTGTATTTTTCTGACATCTAGGATAGAAATCCCTCTTCCCCCATTGTAATTATAAAATATAAAATGAAAAATAATAATAAAGTTTTAATGTCGATTCACTTAGTTTGTGCCCATTTTTTTGTATACAAAATGTCTTTGTATTATTTAATGGACAAAATTTAGTTACAAACTTAGTTGTAGCCAAAAGTTACAAACTCACTTTAAAAATTAATATGTTTACATATTTTGAAAATTTAACCGTTGGATTGCATATTCTTTATGTTCTCAACACACATATAAAATTTTGTGTCAATTAGATTTTATTTACTGATCGATCTATTAATTTATTTTTTATGCATCATTTTAGACTACAAAAACTTGTAATTTTAACATTTGAATGATAACGTAGCTATTGATTTTTAATATTCTGAAAATTTTGCAAACATGGAGAATATAAGAAGAAAATGTTATTCAATGGTATATTTGTCAAAATCACATCCAATAAAAAGATACTGTATAAAGTTGTAGCCTTAGGTTACAACCAAGTTTGTTGCCAAACTTTGTCCTTATTTGATTAGTTCAATGCTTTACTTTGTTTTCTAAATGGAACTCAAAGAGTAATATATTACTGTTCAATCTAAAATAAAAACGGACAAAGTTTGTTATCAAACTTGGTTATAGTCTAAGATTGCAACTCCATTCAATATCTTTTTATTATATTTGATTTTTGACAAATCCACACTAAGATTACATTTTCTTATTATCCTCTATGCTTGCAAAATTTAAAAAATATCAAAGATCAATAGTTATGTTATCAATCAAACGTTTAAATTTTGAGTTTTTGTAGTCTAAAATTATACATAAAAGGTAAATTTATGGATCAAATAATAAATAACATCCGATTGACAAGACATTTGACATGTGTATTGAGACCTAAAGAATACACAATTTAATAGTTAAATTTTCAAAATATGTAATCATGTTAATTTTGTTAGTGGGAGTTTTAGACTCAAACTAAAACTAAGTTTGTAGCCAAACTTTGTCCAATACAAAGTTCAAATTTGTATTAAAATTTTTAAATCAATTCAAAAGAAAATTTGACTTTCACATAGATTTCTGATGCTTATTGTCTCATTTTAAAAAACAATAGCGTTGCCTTACGTGTTTAGAATAGTTTATCATGTGAGACAACTACAACTTAAGTTCTCAAAAACATATCAAGCGGCAATATTCAACAAATCAATTATTGAAGTTCAATTCCTACTCTCAATTAAAAGGCATAAACAATTATATAGTAAGTCTATAAATCCAAGTTTTTATTTTTTTTTTTGAGAATAAATACAAAGTGTACATCTCCAAAATCCAAACCATAAATTAGAATTTCATAGGATAATTATAAGCCAAAAAATTCCAACAATAGGTAATCGGAAGTTAAAGAGTTATCACATTATAAATGGTCTTAAAGAACTTTAGATGAAAGCAGTTTAGTGTTGAAGACATTAAATTAATAAATAATTAGCTAAAAATCGAATAAGTAGAAAGCTAAAAATGTAACAATTAAATTAACAAAAAAAATAAATCAAGTTAAAAATATTAAAACCTTATATAATAAAAAATTTATGGTGAAAAGCACATTTTAGTCCCTATATTTTTAGGCGATTTCCATTTTAGTCCCTAAATTTTATTTTTTCCGCTTTTAGTCCTTATCCTGAAAAACGCTTCCGTTTTGGTCCCTGCCGTTACATCAGAGACGGAAAATGCACACGTGGCAAACGGCAGAATTAAAAAATATTTAAAATATTTTATTTTATTTTAAAATAAAATAAAATTTTAATTATCAATAATTTTAAAATAAAAATTTTAAAATTTTAATTAAAAATATTTGGTCTTCATGTTCATGTTCTTCCCCAGAAACATGATTGCCCAAAAATTCAAGATTTTCTTCTCTTTTATTTCATTTTCTTAGCATCCAAACAACTAAAAACATATTCAAAACCATCATCAAATCCAGATACTCTGACACAATCAACTAACAACGATCCAAAAAAAAAGAAAAAAAGAAAAAAAAGAAGAACAACTGACAACGCCATCAACCAAATGCATATCAATATTGCTTAACGAAAAAAAAATTTAGCTTCTTAAATCCACACCATAAACCCCCAAATCACTTCACACTAAACCATGAACACAAAAAATTCCAGAAACCCAATTCATTTAAATGACACAAGCCTCCTTCTATATCACCCACTCACCAAACTCAAAAACCGACTCTCTCTCCTCTCTTCCCAACTGAAAAAATTGAAATGATTTCATATCTCTACACCAAACAGGAAATAGAAGAATCATCTATCAAAATGAAACACTAAAACCATCTCAATCTCGTTTCCTTCAAAAACCCCCACCCAATTCCTCTCATTTTCACTTAGATCCAAACCCAAACCCTACACGGATCCGAATCGATCAAAAACCCCTACACGGATCCAAACCCAAACCTGCTAACGGATCCGATGCTGACGCCGACTCCATCGCCTCTCTCGGCGACGATCCTCTCATCGCCTCGAGCGGCTAGCTCATCGTAGGAGTGGAAAGCCGGTACCACGTTGTGTACCGTCTCGTGAACTCGATCTACGTGCTCGGAATCACCACCGCCGATCAGGACGACGATAAGTCCTCCGTCAACGTCTTCACCGATGTCTGTCTCAACGTCTTCACCGATGTCCTCATTTCGCTAACTCTGGGTCGATAGTAATAGGTGGGACTGCTTAAGTGTTTTGGGTTTTGTTAGAGTATTTGGGTTTGATGATTTGGGTTTGATGATGGTTTGATGATGGTCTTAGAGTATTTGGGTTTGATGATGGTTTTTAATATGCTTTTGCTTATTTGGATGCTAAGAAAATGAAATGAAAGAGAAGAAAATCTTGAATTTCTGGGCAATCATGTTTCTGGGGAAGAACATGAACATGAAGAACAAATATTTTTAATTAAAATTTTTAAAATTTTTATTTTAAAATTATTGATAATTAAAATTTTATTTTATTTTAAAATAAAATAAAATATTTTAAATATTTTTTAATTTTGCCGTTTGCCACGTGTGCATTTTCCGTCTCTGATGTAACGACAGGGACCAAAACGGAAGCGTTTTTCAGGATAGGGACTAAAAGCGGTAAAAATAAAATTTAGGGACTAAAATGGAAATCGCCTAAAAATGTAGGGACTAAAATGTGCTTTTCGCCAAAATTTATATATAGTTCACAAGGCTCCAGTTATGCAAATATTATGCTCACAATATAACACTAATATATACAGTGACTCTGATCAAAATAAAAAGATATACATCGCGATTTAATGAGTTGTATGCAAGGTGTGATCCTTTTTGAAATAAAAGTGTTGCAAATTTACAAAGCACAAATTGTGCTCCTGTTTTCCATTAAAAAAAAAAAAACACTTAAAAGGGAGTTTTATAACAAAAAAATACTTAATCATACTTAGGTTTTTCAATTAAATTAAAGCACGTGACAACATTTTCTATGCAATATTGATATAGTACAAAGGCTATAATAGTAGAACACATCTACTTCAAGAAAATAACCTCGAATTCACGAGAGTTTCTCAAATCTACAAAGAGAGATAATCTGGAATCTACCAGAAAATATAGAGACAAAAGTTTGAATCTTATTAAACTGAGTTCTAAATTTGAATAAACTTTTACAATAAAATATATTCTAAAAAAAATCTTATTAATGGCTTTGGAAAACTTGTTTGACAATAAAATATATTCTAAAAAAATTCCTAGTTGCTACCTAGCCATAATAGGACTCTAATTTGACTTAAAACACATTAAATGCACATAAAATCATGGACATACTAATCCTAAGACTAAATTTCTAAAATTTACATTAAATTTTTTTTTAAAAATAATAAATAACAAAAGTATAATTGTAGATTGTGTCGAACATTAGATCCCATCACTTGGAAAAAACTCGTCCTTGAGTTGATATTCGAGATCTAAAATTTTCCATGCCAATCAAACAAATACTTTGAATGCTTCATTTTCTATCTTCTTGCCAAACTTGAAAGTCATCAACTGAGCAACTTGAGATTCATTTTTCTTGGTTTTCATGCAACTGGCAAAATTTACCAAATAAGAGTCAGTGATTGAATCAAAACTTTAGTTTAATGCCTCCCACCAAAATAATAAGAGTTTGAGACTTGCTTTGATTTGATTTCACCAAGATCATTGACAATTTTGTCTTCAATTTCTTCCTTCCTAGTCTCTACAATCTCGACTTTAATATCTTTATCTATAATAGGATTTTCATTAATCTTCTCCACAATTTCAATTTCAAGATCTTCTTTTATAACGAGGTTTTCATTAATTTCCCTATAAAACCTTATATTTTCTTCAACATGCAATTCCTCCCTTAATGTGAAATATGGCTCTTCAAAATAATTTACCAAATATGAACTTTTTGGCCAGTAATCTTGTTTTGTACATGACAATATTTCATCATAATTCCAAAGATAAAATTTAATAGAAATCATCCTTTTTATACTTGGCCATGAATGAACTGTGTCTTTACATTGTCGAATTCTATCAGACTATATGTATTCCCACTAACTTAAGGCATATCCACTAAGTTTATACAAAACAAGTGTAACTTTTCTCTCATCAGGAGTATTCATATAGTTAAATAAATCTTCTAGATCAAGTAACCAATCAAATTTTATTTATTTATTTATTTTTTTTTATAAAAACAACCATTAAAGGTTGCTATATTTTTATAAGGCCTATTAATATCTTGTTTACCAATAGGTTGCCCGAGAATAATGTCTCCATGATTATTATATTTATCCATATTGTTTCCATGCTCTAAAGACACTATTCTAAAAAAGATATTTGTGAGTGCTTGTTGTATGTATCATAGTATTTGATGGCTGTCATGTTGATATTTGATGATTTTTGTCATTGGAATTGTTATTGTCTCACACGTTAGCCACAAGACCAGAATAATTCAAGGTTTTGATATCAATTGATGCGGTGTAGAAGCCACAAGTAGCAAAATACGTCTACTTAAAAAAAATCCACGGGAGTTCCTTGTAGATAGATAGCTTGGAATCCACTAGAAAAAATATGAAGCAAAAGTAAAAATTTGTATTAAACTAAATTTTGAATATGAAAAAATGTTTATAAACTTCGTTGATAAGAAAATATATTCTAAAATAAATCCAAATTTATGCCCTACCATAATTGGGCTTTAATTTGACTAAAAGAAAAATTTTCTTTTGATAAGAAAGACTTAAAAAATATAAAATGCACCTAAAAGCAAGAAACTACTAAACCTAAACCTAAAATTTGGAAAAGTAAATGAAAAATAAAAAATTAGTAAATAACAAAAGTCTAATAATAGATTTTGTCATACAGTCAAATATAAAATGTATAATTTTTCCTTTTGAGTGGTTGTAGGACAACAATTATTATTTTTTTTTGCCATAACTTTGACGTGGCAAACTATGAGCAATTGCCTATCTCTTTCATATGAGTCCAACATTTGATCTTTACCACTTATAATCTATCACATTAAAGTTGTGGCAAAAAAGAAGAATTGTTATGTCCATAATATTTTCACAATATTTTTCAACAAAACACAGGTGATCAATTGTTATTGGCTATGGTGGGCAAAAAGTAATTTAAATTGTAAATTCAAACTAAAACTTGTAACAACTTGTCACCTATAATTTATTATAAAAGTATTGTAAATATATTGTGGACCTAAGTGTGCGTTTGGCACTGTGATTTTACTAAAAATTGCATTCTTTCAAACGCAAAATATCACGTTTTGAAACTGAAGTTCCAGCCAACTTTATGAAAACGGCACTTAAGATGCAGATCTTGTAATACTTTTTAAGGCTTGAATACCTGACATACCCTCACGCATTTGCTAAATGACAAAATCACCGGCCAGCAAATAACCTCACCTCCCTGACTTTCTAGCGACTACATTGTACTCAAGGTATCAGGCGGATGGTGGAACGGCAGTGGAGAATGTTGACACAACAAAAAAGAGCTCAATAGTTGCAGTATTAAAAATGGAAATAAGAAAGCACCATTCACAGGAACACCATGTCCACTAGCTCCTTTTTCCATGTTTGCAATAAAAAGCTGTCCGTGTGAACTGTGAAGGAAATATCTGGTCTCTCTCTCTGCCATCTCTTTTTCACTTTCATTATTTGTGGTTGATATATATATATATATATATTGGATAGGTTTGTGGTTGATATTAGCTTTGGGGAAAGGGAAAGTAATTGGGGTTATTTTAATTTAGGTTTTGCTTTTGATAATAATACTTTTTTTATTTAAAGAAAATGTTTGAGGGAAAGTGAATATTATTATTATTTTCATGAGCTACTTCAAATATGATAGAATAATATCATCATAATATCATCAGAATTAAGTATTTTCTAGTCCTTTTTGGTAATTTGTACCAAAGCAACAATTTTAGACTAATATTATACACAAATTTTACCAAACATTTTAATATAATTTTTAAAATTGTATTTTCCGAAAGCACATTTAAAATCGCTCATTTTCAAATAGCTTATCCAAACATGCTCTAACACTTCTAAAAAAAAAATTGTGGTCGTAAATTTTCTCCTTTCCTTAAGAACAATTAAATTATTGGTCATATGATTGCATTTAATAGGATAACACAGGATAAAACACCTAAGATTTCTTATAATATTCTGTCAAAAAAAAAAGATTTCTTATAATAAAATTGTCCATAATTTAAAGTTTACGTGACAACCCACAACATGCTTCCTTGTAGTATTAAGAGGTTTTTTTTCGGGATAGTATCAACTATTGAGCATCCGCATCCGGATTCTAAATCCTATCTTATTTTACCACCTCAAAAAATCACTTTATCAATTATACAATACAATTTTACAATTCTCCAACATCCCAACTTTTATATCTCAATCCTACTTATTAAAATAATATTTTTACATAATAAAATAATATATTTCACCATTACCATTATCCAATACAACACATTATTTATACATTATTTATTCTTTCTCTCTCTTTAAAAAAAAAAAAAAAAAACCAGAGAAAATCACAACCACCGGACCCAGCAAACCCAGCAAACACACAAACCCAGCAAACACCGAAACCCACCATCGGAACAAATCCCCCAACCCATCGGAAAAAATCACAACCACCGGACCTAAATCCAACCACCCAACGCCACCCAAATCCGACCCAAACGCCGGAAACCGGAACCAAAAACCCAAAATAAAACCCACCAAAATATAAAAGCAACCCAACCAACCAAAAGCCAGCCACCAGACCCAGAAACCGACCACCATATCATCACCACCAAACTCACCAAACACCGGTCTCTATGCCGATCAACACATCGGTCTCCAAGCCGATCTCCACCGCGTTGACGTCCAGCCACTGCGCCCATCGCAGCCACGTCACCAGCCTTGCCACCACGCCGATCTAGAAATCCGATCCGGTGTGAGCTCCGATCTGGCTTGGTGATTCGGCGTGAGCTCTGAGAGAGAAGCTTGAGAGCTGAGAGAGAAAAGAAAGAGAGAGGCGATGAGAAACAGAGAGAGGCAGAGAGAGAAAAGAAAGAGGAAAAATGGGAGGTGAGAGAAAATTGCCGGTATAAAAAAGTATTAAAAAATTTTTTTTTTTTTTACAACCCAGCTATAGTACCATCTTACATTTGAGATAGTACTGTAGAAAAATCTCAAAATTTTTTTTGCATATGAGATATGGACTCCTGGTTGCTGATGGGTTTTGGGGCTCAAATGCTAAATGCTCCTAACATTTGGCATATAGAAGCCCAAATGTGGATGCTCTTAGTGACTAGTTTCTTTTAAAAACTTACAGATATTTTATTTTGTTTGATAAATAATTAAAGAGATTATTTGTAATTCTGAAATAGATTGGTTAGTTGTTGAGTGCTTGTGTTGTGTGCATAGTGCTTGTGTGTATTCGTTTGGAGTTTCATAATCTTTTTTTTTTGTTTGTATTTTTGCCTCCTCTAATTCCAAGTATTAACTCCATTCCTAGATGACATGCATAATATTAATAGTTCATGAATGTTCATTTAATTATATTTTACCATGATCCAAGCTTGAGTTTAATATCCAACAAGATTATATGTTCAAGTTTGGTTTTTTTTTCTTTTTTCTTTTTTCTTTTTTCAAACAAGTTTGTGTTTGTTCATGAACTACATAATTACGCTATTCATTTCACTCCCATATAAAGTAAACATTATAACCAAATTCTTTACCCCTTACAAATATATGCTAAAAATTAATAATTACGTTTAGTTAATTAGCTAGATAGAATAATTTATGTTTATGAACATATAAAAATTATATGTTCCCTTAGTAACAAAAGTATTTTCAGGCTAACTGTAACAAGGCAAGCATAATTGTGAAAGTTGTTGTATGAGTTGTTGTGTGTAATGTTTGAATAATGAGTGGAAGCATGAAAGAAAGAGTACACACAAAGGTTTATGTGATGCGGCCTAACGGCCTACGTCCCCAATGAGCAAGTCTTTGACGGTTATATATTATCTTAAACACTTATATTACAATGAATCCAACATATGTAGGGTTTATATACTAGAACATACTTGACTAACTATAGGTTAACTATATACTAACCTGAAATTAATATGTTTGTTCTACAAATTCATGAGTCTACAATTGATTTGAGCCACTTGAGTCATAATATGTCTACCAACAATCAATGATTTGCACATAGCATTTCGTGGGAAATGGGGCTAAAAATAACCGCTAAGAATTATTTGGTAAAAGTAGAGATCGTTGTCAGAGCCCGCACGAAAATTAGACCATACTAATAACTGCCAGCTCAGTCCCAACCCAGGCCCTAATTTTTCATAATGCAATTAAGTCTCCTGTTTTGTTTGACAACAAAAAAACCATGTCATATACCTTGGTGACATTAACTTTTAACCTACCCTTCAAAGAAATAAATGGGTGTCATGAATGTACAATAAACCCATCCCCTCCCATTAAATGCTCTCATTTTTAAGTGGTTAAGACGTATGGTATTTAAATATCAAATAAATATCACTTGTTTCACATCTAGTTAAAGAAGTGAGAGAATTGGAGGATTCAATTAAAAAAGATTATAATATCATCATGAATGGTGAAAAAAAAAAGTGGTATATGAGTGATTTTGCACCACTCTTTTATTTATTTTTATTTTTTTGGTAAATGGTATTGCAACTCCTAGAGAGATAACCGTACTCCATACACATACAAGAATATTTTCTTTAGTTTTGAATAAACAAGACAATTTTAAAATAAAATAAAATAAATCATTCAACAATTGTCCACCACTCATCAATTTTCATCAAATTATGGCAAATGGTGTAGTACTAAAAGAACTACATGTGACCTTGGAAATCTGTTAATAGATAACTGTAGGGACTCCATTTAGATAGGCCCCAACAATACATTTCTAGAGAGTGGGATGAAGAATTAGGCCCTAACCGACTAACAGCCTTACACCCAGAACCTTTTCTCCTTCAAGGAGGATGAAGCCAACTTAGTGCTAAGGGTAGCTCCTCAGCCCTTGTCCGAGGAGGTTCCTCTCCCCAAACTGCTTTGCTTGCCCTTCTTATATAATCCTCTTCCTCTTATCTCTTTCCTCCATCTGTTGACCATTCACTTGCCTTCCCTCTGACCGTCCGTCCCATCAGAGGCCTTATCAGTACTCGAGTGGTTCACAAGGACCAATGTTACCCTGTTTAGGACTTACATCCCCATTAATGTGGCCAAGGGGTTAAGTGAGTGCATTCAGTGCGAAGGTGACAACCTGTTCTTGGCCCGCTCCCCCGCCTGGAATTAGCCTCGGCACGCCGAGGACAGGGATGTCCTCGGCATGGATCCAACAAAGCTTAGGTCTTCATACGCCATCCTCAGACGATCATTCCTCCTTGGCATGGGCCATGGGCCGAATGTAAGATGGGCCGAGGCTACCAGGCCCACGGGCCCCACAATAGCCTCTCAAAATCCTGCTGCCCGTTCACTCGGACGGGAAGGAGGGTTTTGATATCCACGGGCCCTCTGGACGATTCACCCCACCTCGGCCCACGTCGGGGCTGGTGACTTTTCGCCCGCCCAATGTACGTTTTGACGTTTCGAGACTCAATGTGCATCCGCATTAAATTTTGGCGACTCCACGTTCCCCACTTCCAACGGTGTGATGGTAATCGTTCGGTGGGGATTTCCTGCCTTTATGGGCGGGAGGCTACGCAATTGTGAGCTTAAATTGGGGATATAAATACTTGTTTGAACCGCTGGGCTTCCTTATTTGTGTGCTCTCGAACTTTGGTGCGCATACCTTGAATCTAATTCAACTTCCACACTGCCTAAGGAGGATCTCTACATCTCTGTAAGTCTTCCCCTCTCAGTAGCACAAAATTTTCTTTGATCCTACTCTTTCTTTCCTTCTTTGGGATCCTTTGGTCGTTGCTAGGAATGGGTAAGTTTAAGAAGCTGGTTGAGTCCGACAAGATGATGAAGAAATTCATTGCCGATTATGGGATACCTAGTAATGTGGGTTTAAGGTATTGTGAGGAAGGGGAGTGGTGAATTAAGAGAAACAAGGGTGAGGTTGTGATCTCCATAGTCGCCTTCATAGAGGGAGGGATGAGAATCCCTATGAGGCCAGTAACGAGCGCATACCTTAGGCATTTTCGGCTGGCTCCTACCCAGTGTATTGTTAATGTATTTAGGATACTAGGGTGCATAGACACCTTGAATGAGAAAATGGGGTTGAGATTAACTCACCATGACGTAAATTGGTGCTACAACCTTCAGCACTTGAGGGGTAAAACGTATTATATGAAGACAAGGGATGATAGGGTCCGACTTATCCAGTGCCTTCCCGATTCTAATAAGGGGCTGACTCAAGATTTCCTCATTATGTCGGGGGAATGGCACGATGGTCTCCACTGCCTGACAGTAGAGGGGGAGCCAAGTAGGGTACTCGAAGTAGGGAGCGGTCCAGATTCTTGTATTATTTTTTGTTGCGTATCTGTTTTGATTGATTAATCACAGGAGCTTTGTTTCTGTTTCTGCAGATCCGCACGCCTTCGTGCGTCATTTTCACCTGGTCAACAAGAAGGATTTGGAAGCTGTTCTTAGGGCGGAACTCTTTCTGAATGAGGCTGATAACCAGGTTAGAGCCGCCCACCACATCCTCAGATGTGACCCAGCTCAGAAGTCGTTCCCGGTCCCAAAACACATTATTAGGGCTCGTGATCCTCGGCTTAGGCAGATTATTGTGGTGGAGGACGGTTTTGCATTTTTCGAAGGATCTTATACTCCGGAAGGCATTCCGTTGGCGGGTTCTTCCTCATCTTGTCAAGCAATAGAAACCGAGGAAAGGAAACCTGAGGAGGCAAGGGAGGTGGTCGAACTGAGCTCGTCCGAGGACGAATTTAGTGTGTTTAACCTAGCTAATCAGCCCGAAGATCCCTCTAGTGACTTGGGAGACCCCCATTTGTCCGAAGCCGATCTTCAGCCCCCAAGGGTTGGTATTCAAGCCGAGATGTGTTTAAAGAGACAGCCCCAAACCAGCCTTCTTGACCTGCTTGAGGGCAACTCCGAGAGGGGCGTGCCAAGAAAGTCACAGCCTAAACCCCCATCACTTCCGCCCCAGCCTTTGCCTATGCACACCAGGTCGTCCTCAATCCCTCCAATCTCAGTTCCTCAGTTCGAGTCTCCCGACCTAAAAAGGAAGAGATCTTCTAAGGGTAAGGACCCAATGGATGGGGGCAAATCCCATTCTCTACCAAAGGAAGGTGGAATCCCCCAGCCTTCCAAACAACTGAGGCTTGGTGGTCAACGTAAAGGAAAAGAGATCGTCCAGCAGTCCGAGGCCCACACCTGGCTGCCCGCTGCCATGCTCCATGGTCAACCCTTGATGGATGACACAACGATCCGGGAATCCCGAAGAGGCGAGGGGGCTCTCGTAGCCGATGCCCTGGAGAAGTCTCTTCTCCTTCCCACCGACATGGCCGAGCTTGGAAGCATGAGCGGGCCAGAGGTTACCCTTAGCCTTAAGAGATATCTAGGCATGGTGGGTCCCCTGGTACTAGTTTACTCTTATTCGAATTTTATTACTCAGCACCTTCCCTTCTCTTTACGGCGCACTTACTTTTGTTGGCAGGCTGTCCAGGCCATTTTCAGGCTGGATGAGGAGGTCGACGGCCAGAGTAATGCTTTAGCGCAGGAGCGTGACAAGTTCTTGAAGGCTGCAAGTACCCTTAAGAGATCTGAGGCAAATCTAAAAAAGGCGATCGAAAATCTGGAGGAGATGACAAAGGCTAGAGATAAGGTGGCCTCTGACCTAGCCACGACTACGAAGCAGGCCGGGGATTAGACAAGGCACTTGCATGATGTCGAGGGCCACCTACGAGCTGCCAAGGAGGACAATGCTAACCTGAAGAGAAAGTTGGCCGAGGCAGTCAGCGCAAGGGGCATTGCTGAGCATGCCCGGGACGAGGCCGTGAGGGCCAAAGACGAGGCGGTTTTTGCGAGAATAGACGCTGAGCGCTCCGTAGAACAGGCGGAAGAGAAGACTTTTGCCGAGGGGGTGGCTAAGACTGAAGCCACCCTTAAAGCTCAAGTTCCTGTAGTGTGCAGGCGCTTCTGTTATGAAACCTGGCATGAAGCCCTTAACCAAGCGGGGGTTGATGTCTCGTTCGACCTCAAGAGGGCAGAGAGAGTACATTACCCCTCCGCAATTCGTGAGGTTGTCCCTGTCGCCTCCGAGGAGGGGTCTGCATTACCAGCGGCAAGTGAAAGTCATGACAGAACCGCTGAGGACACCTCTTCAGTTGACAGACCTTTTGAAGAGGCTGAGCTCCATAGAGCATTGGAGGGGGCTGGAACCGAAGACCAAGAAGTGTCCCAAGATATGGCGAGGCTTCCTGCTGACTCCCCAGCCAATCCCACGGTCCCTCTGATTTCCTCTACCGTTGAAGGGTCCTCTGAAGCAGCCCTTCCGAGCCATGGTCCCTAGGTGTTGGTTGAAGCCTTTTGACAAGCCCCTCAAGACAATTGGCCTACTGAGTTGGAAATAGCATATGGCATAGGACACTTCTATTTGCTTTCTTTTTCATTTCGTTTTGCTTCTTGCCTCGGGGGCATTGTAATGAAACTATGCATTTTCTATTTGAAATGAATATTCAATGCTTTGCTTCTAGTTATTGATGCTTCCTTTTACTCGCCGCACTTTAATATCTTGCCCAATACCCTGGTTCTGTTCTGGACTTAATCTCATGAGACCATCAGCTATCCTTCAGGCATGAATCCGAGGACTGGGTCACAATTCGGCTTTGGCTAATGCTTTGGTTCTTCCGAAAATAGTTAGTTTAACCCCCCGGTTCTTCCACATGTATCTAGTTTCCCGTAGGTTTGAGTCCTTGGGCCATGCAATACCTCAGTTCTATTTAATACCCAGGTATAATTGAGTGGTTAGTTTTTCCACATGCTTGAGTCCGAGGACCATGCAATGTCTTGGTTCTGTCTAACACTTCCATTCTTCTGTAAGTATCTAGTTTCCCCATAGGTTTGAGTCTTTAGAGCATGCAATACCTTGGTTTTGTCTAGTACCCAGGCATAGTTCAGTAGTTAGTTTTCTCACAGGCTTGAGTCCGAGGACCATGCAATGCCATGGTTCTGTCTAACACTTTCATTCTTCAGTAAGTATCTAGTTTCCCTATAGGTTTGAGTCTTTGGACCATGCAATACCTTGGTTCTGTCTAGTACCAAAGTATAGTTCAGTGGTTAGTTTTCCCACAGGCTTGAGTCCGAGGACCATGCAATGCCTTGGTTCTGTCTAACACTTCCATTCTTCTGTAAATATCTAGTTTCCTCATAAGTTTGAGTCTTTGGACCATGCAATACCTTGGTTCTGTCTAGTACCCAAGCATAGTTCAGTGGTTAGTTTTCCCACAGGCTTGAGTCCGAGGACCATGCAATGCCTTAATTCTGTCTAACACTTCCATTCTTCTGTAAGTATCTAGTTTCCCCATAAGTTTGAGTCTTTGGACCATGCAATACCTTGGTTCTGTCTAGTACCCAGGCATAGTTCAGTGGTTAGTTTTCCCACAGGTTTGAGTCCGAGGACCATACAATGCCTTGGTTCTGTCTAACACTTCAATTCTTCTGTAAGTATCTAGTTTCCCCATAGGTTTGAGTCTTTGGACCATGCAATACCTTAGTTCTGTCTAGTACCCAGGCCTAGTTCAGTGGTTAGTTTTCCCACAAGCTTGAGTCCGAGGACCATGCAATGCCTTGGTTCTGTCTAACACTTCCATGTGGAATGAAGGAGTTTGTCCTCGGCTCCTAGAATCTTACTTTTGGTATGGTGATGTCCTTGGACACGCTTCATTGGAAATGGTTCCTTCTCGAGTCGGGCCATTAACTCTACGGTGCTCGGGGCAGGGGCAGTTCGGACTCTGATCTTATATGTGGTTGTGACCTCGCCTTCATCTCAAGCTCCCGTCCGCCTCAATTACGAGGCGTCCCCTAACTGTTTGCGCTCCACGCTTGGCGTTTCAATGCGCAAGACGCGCTCTCATTGATGTCCTCGTAAATTGATACAAATCCAGCGGCCTACGGTCCCTTTGGGATGTGGTCAGGATTAATACCGCTGATAATTCCCTTTTCGAACTCTGTGTGGATCAATTCCCACCAATCTCCATTCTCTATATAAGGCTCTCTGGAGGGAAACGCCTCTCCACACTCCATGAACTCTCCAATCACAACTAGAAACACGTCCCTTCAGCTCCCCGAGCCCCTTCAACAACCCTGCCAAGATTGTGACCAGAGTTGGGAGACATAGGGTGGCTCTGGGTAGGTGTGAGGACACACAGGGCAAAAGCCCTACCTTCTTGGCCGAGAGCCGTTGTGGCTGTTGTCCCCGCCAAACTTCCGGCGTGGCAGAGCCTTGGCGTCACCCTGATAGTGCCGTGCATGGTGGCCAGGAGGGAAGTCCCTGAAGTACCTTACGCTCTTCCTCGGGGCGCACCTTTGCCGGAGGAGGCGCGTAAGATCACGTCATGTCTGGTACCCGAGTGTCTACGATGGCCAACCTTCGCGAGGCCTGTAGAGAATTAAGGGAAAGTCATAGGGAAGGGCCTCCCAGTGCCCTTGCGTCAGCTTCTCTCTTTGTTCCAGCTCCACCGCACCGGCCAAGGAGTTGTTGGTAGCATTAAAACATGCCTGCCTCAGCCCCATTCCCTCTAGCTAGTTTTAGAACAGGTCCGCCTAGGCCTCTGTTTGTAGAATTGAAACACGCCTGCCTGAGCCTCTGTTTGTACTCTGTATTTTCTTTTCATTTAATAAAATACTATTATGTTTCCTCTATTTTCTGTTGAATCTCCTGTTTTTTTGCAATATTTTCCTTCTTCTTTTTTGCGACGCATCGTTGTCAACCTTCCGTAAACTAGATACTTAGGAGCGATCGGCCGTTGTGCCCACTAGTGCACTAATTCTCTCCACAGACGGCGCCAATTGTAGGGACTCCATTTAGATAGGCCCCAACAATACATTTATAGAGAGTGGGATGAAGAATTAGGCCCTAACCGACTAACAGCCTTACACCCAAAACCTTTTCTCCTTCAAGGAGGATGAAGCCAACTTAGTGCTAAGGGTAGCTCCTCGACCCTTGTCCGAGGAGGTTCCTCTCCCCAAACTGCTTTGCTTGCCCTTCTTATATAATCTTTTTCCTCCTATCTCTTTCCTCCATCTGTCGACCATTCACTTGCCTTCCCTCTGACCGTCCGTCCCATCAGAGGTTTTATCAGTACTCGAGTGGTTCACAAGGACCAATGTTACCCTGTCTAGGACTTACATCCTCATTAATGCGGCCAGGAGGTTAGGTGAGTGCATTCAGTGCGGAGGTGACAATCTGTTCTTAGCCCGCTCCCCCGCCTGGAATTAGCCTCGGCACGCCAAGGACAGGGATGTCCTCGGCATGGATCCAACAAAGCTTAGGTCTTCATACGCCATCTTCGGACGATCATTCCTCCTTGGCATGGGCCATGGGCCGAATGCAAGATGGGCCGAGGCTACCAGGCCCACGGGCCCCACAATAACAATGCATCTTGATTAATGAACAATGCAACTAACACATTGTCAAGACGTTTTTGTGACAAGGGCAAAAAATGCAAGATTAGCCCAAATCTCCCATTGGGTTCTTTAGAAATTTTTATTTGTGAAAAATTAAGCCCAAAATTTCAAATATATAATGAACAAAAAGTTAATGGTGCTTTAACAAGAGACAAATCGAAATGTCATAACTAAAATACAAGAAAATGCAGAAAAAGTACGCAGGTCTGAAACTTCAACCCACAATCAGCAAAAAGAGAAAATTGAGAGAGGTTGTAAGGAAAAGAGGGAAGATTCCCCTGCACCCATATTTCCACTCCTAAACTTCAAAATTGTAAGAATGTTGGCTAGCTGAATGAGCTTTTGCTCTAAAGTTTTAGTTATGTGGGTAAAACGTGTTGGTCCCTTTTGAATCTGATTGGGGCCTTTTGTATTGAGTTTGGGATGCTCTAAGTGACTAGTTTTTTTGTCAATAAAAGAGGCTTTGAACCCCAAAGTCACAATCAAAGAGGCTATGGAGATTTGCTTTAATTGGGTAAAAGGTTGACTTGCCTTTTACATAATTTGGGAAATAAAGTTGCCTAAATTTATGGGTTGATGTTTCCTAGATATGGCAGGCCCTTGGAGTCTGCATTTGATTGCTGTAGCAAACAAGGCCAATCACTTAGGTTCAACTATGTGTTTTAGGCAAAAAAGTGTAAACAGAAAAGTTGGGCTACAATCAGTAGGAGCATAAAAGCTCTTTTGAGATGGAAATTTTGGGTAAAAAACTTTCTTTATGAGCTTGGAGTGCTACTAGTGTCCCTTGCTCACTTTAAAGCACGCATGCTGGACTCATGCAAAAGGACTGGAAAAAAAAAAAAAAAACTGATCTATACCCTTCAAATCACACTTCCTCAATTTTCTCAATATGTAACATGGGCTTGGACCATGTTTAAAAGAATAAAATATAATATATACATGAATTAGGCCCACAACGAGATCGGGCTCAATTGAATCAAAATGTGTTACAAAAATGGGTATCAACACACATTTGAAGTGTTTCACATGCAAAAATCTTTGGCCTTTGTAAAACTTCTTAAAAGGATTTTTTTTTTTTTTAATATTTTGCGATTGCCAAAAATAACTGAAATTATGACTTTAATCACAATTTCAAACTTGATAACGTAACTATAGTCACAATTTAACATTGTCCATTGTTTTTTTTTTTTTTTTTTTTTTGACTAAAATGCAAATTTCACTCTCTAAATTGACTAAAATTTATTTTATTTTTCTAACTTTACTTTTGTACAATTAAATCCTTTAAATTTCAAATTTATTCAATTCAAGCTTTTGCCCATTTCGTTAAAATTTGCAGTTAAGTATGCAATTAATAAAGAACTAAAATTCTCACATAAAAATTCTAAAAATATTTTTCTTAATTTTATAATTTTTTTTCATGTGAGAAAAATATTTTTTATGAGAAAAGTTTTAGGAAATTGGAAAAAAGACTTAAATTGAATAAATTCGAAACTTGGAGGACTTAGTGCAATTTACATTTTAGCTTCTTCTTTTTTTCAACCCCACCCATTGTAATTTTGATCTATCTTATCTTTTTAAATCTAATAAACCCTTTTTTTAAAAAGAAAAACCACCGTATTTTTATTAAAAAGAAATCACCAAAGTCAGCTAAAAATACACTAACAAAGCTTGGAGAAACATCCTCCATCTACATAGAAAAACTACTAACAGGCCTTACATGTTTAACTAGATTATGAGTTACAAAATTACCTAATTTGTGAGTATGAGAGAAGGAGATAGAACAAAAGGCATCCAAAAAAAAAAATCTTTTTGAAAAATCAAAAAAAAAAAAATACATATCTACAATATTCTTACAAAATTTTCACAAAAAATTCTAAATGATAGATTATAATTGGTTGTTATGACTGGGCAAAAAAATAATTTAAATTGTAGATTCAAATTAGAAGTAATAATAACTTACATATGATTTGTTGTAAAACGAATAAATAAAAAAAAAAAAAAAAAAAAAAAAAAAAAAAAAAAAAAAAAAAAAAAGGAGGAAAAAATCCAATATAAGAAATAAGACTAAGCTCTTCTGAAACTCTTAGGCGGTTACGTAACACAATTTTCGGCCCTAATAAGCCGCTTATATATTCAGGCAAAACAGAAGGTTAGGGTTTCGACTCTCGAAACTTGTATCTGGATCCAACATCCATCTTCACCACAAATTTGTTTTCCGCTAATTACTGCAAAACTTTTATCTGGTAATTCTATTTTTCCACTTTTGAAAGATTTTAAGCTTTCAGTTTTCGTCTTATTCATTGTTTGCATGCACTTATTTTTCTCTTTCATTCAGGTCTCTTATAAACTCGATCGCTCATATTTGTATTGCAGAAGGTTTTTTAAGAACTTGTAGTCACTCATAGTATGACCTTTTGATCACGCACGTAGTTTGTGAATGAATTCTTATCTGCTAGGGTTTCAAAGCTCTTTTTTATTGATTTTATTATGTTTTTTTGTTTGTTTGTGAATTCATAGCAGAAAGCAATGGATGAGAGCAAGCATAAAGAAAGAGATAGGGAAAACAAGAAGAGGGAACGCGAGAGAGAAGAGAAGCAGCACGGCAGGGGAGACGACAATGATGAAAACAACCCCAAAATGATTCCGATAAGAAAGGAGAATAACGTGACTCGTGAAGACGCTGAGTTAAAGGATGAGGAGGAGCAGCGGAGATTGGGCGAGGAGATACAAAAGCGGAGGAGGAGAGCGCAGGAGTTGCTGGAATACTTCATGAGAAAAAATGAAGAAGCTAAATTGGCCATGAATTGTGGTTATGGAGTTGAGGAGCTAGAGATAAATGATTTCCCCCAGAATGCTCGATGGAGGCTTACCCGGAAGGAAACTTTGGCCCCGATTTCGGAGTGGACTGGAGCTGCTATTAGTACCAGGGGCCAGTATTTCGCACCAGGTCGGATCCCGGGACCTGGAGAACGCAAGCTTTACTTGTTCATTGAAGGCCCTAATGAACAATCTGTTAAGAGAGCTAAATCAGAATTAAAACGAGTTTTGGAAGACATCATGAAGCAGGCATTACAAAGTGCATCCCATCCAGGTAGATACCAAGTCTTATAAGTGGAAGAATTTGATTTCAATTCATACCTGCAGCCATTATTGGCATAACATTATTACCTGCTAATTCTGTTGGATTTAAGTTGAGACCCCAACTTTGGTTAATTTATGTGTTGGATAAATTTCTGTTAACTAGTTTTTTACTTACACAAGGGGAAGAGTTGCCATTTTGAGCTAGCTCTTTTTTTTCTTTATAGGTAAAAATAATTTTATTGAAACGAGACTACCTAGTGAAAATGGTCACGAAGTAGCCTAAAGAATTACAAATGGAAAACTATCTACACATGGATTGAATCTATGAAAGCATGAATAGAGTTACTATCTCTAAGCTCGGACAAAAAGGACCTCTCATAAAGAGAACTAACAAAGGATGCTTGCAATTGTGTTGATCTGCACTACGTCTTCAAAGGTATGTTGATTTCTTTCCCTTACTTTGCCACTCACACACTAAATCAAGAACCTTCTCTGGTAGTACCCACTAAACCCCAAACATTGTGAATATCAAACTCCACAACTCAGAGGCCACACTACAATGAATCAACAGGTTATTTATGGTCTCCTCACTACAGTGGCACATACAACACCAACTCACCATTGAGTAACCCTTCTTGATGAGGTTCTCGTAGATAAGAATTTCCCCCTAGCTGCTGTCTAAAAAAAAAAAAAAAAAAAAAAAACCCTTCCTAGGAGCCTTGGTTCTCCAAATGGCTTTCCAAGGGAAGGAAATAGATTGTGAGCCCCATAAAAACTCATAAAATGATCGAACAGTGAAATCTTCACTACTCTTTAACTTCCATCTCATCCTATCACCCCCTCCCTAGTGAAATATGAGAATCTAGTATATGGAAAAATCTTTACTACTGGCTTGGGGATGGTTTATATTCGTTTGGTGTACTATTTTTTAGTGAGTAGTGCAAGAATAAGCTCTTACAAATTATCACTTCCCATGGCAAAACAAAGTAAATAAAAAGCACAAAAGTTCGAAGTAGGGTAGTTTGCTCTAGCCATGAGCTGAATGAGCACACCCACATGGTAACAGATTCTCAACATAAAACAACGTTATGTGTATCTGTTCCCCATTTTCTATATCAGTTTACTTTTTTTGGGTGCGTTTGGATTAACGTTTTGCTAATCCCCTAAAAGGTACGAAAGTATAGCTGTATGTAGAAAAAAAGTAAGGCTAAGGCTTTAAAAAATTGTGTACAAACAAATAAGCTAATAATCTAAAAGAAAAAAAGCCAATCCAAACAATTGTTAATATGTTTCCAACCCAAAACTGACGCCACATGAGTGATTGACAATCAACTGATCGAGTGCTATTTCCATGGAAGACTTCTATGTTATTAAACAAAAAAACATGGTCCTTTAGGTTCTTCAGGTTTCTTGTATTAAAAAGAAGAAGGCTCTGGTTTCAGAGATCATATTCATGTTCTTTCCTGCTGCTATCCAACTATCAGGAAATTTGAAATTTATACTATAGTTGTTATCTGCTTGGGAACTCATTCATCTATTATCGACCATTTAAGGGATTGGTCTATGCATGTCCACATAATACTTTACTGTTAGTTATGTGATTGCAGTTGTTTTCAGGCTTGACTTACATGCATCAATTTTCAACAAGATAATTTTCTTTGATACATTGATAATTGGACTACTTGGCTCTCAACAATTTTCGACAAGATAATTATAAAATTATGGATGTTGTCATGTTATCTTCACTTTTATTATCCTTATAATATACGTATCCAGTCACATAGAATGAAATATAGCTGCATATTTTCATAGAGGATGATTACATCCATCTAATATTGTTTATTTACTCATTCATTTGTTGCCCATTAGATTAGATCATGAATCTAAAGAAGAAGAAAAATTGGAAATCAGAGAAGGAAGAAAATATTCAAATTTCAATCAGATGTAGTCTTCAACATGTAGTATATAGAGGATAATGAAGAGACCTTACTTAATTGCTTTAGGTGGCAAAGTATTTTATTTCTATTGCTATGGCATTGTGTTGCTGTCTATAATGTCAATGCACAAGCAACTATGGTATACTTTTGGATGGTTTATGTATGAGAAACTGGAACCAACTGATACATGGATAACCAAGCAACTCAGACTGAGAATGTACAAGTAGTAATTTGGTAATAGTAAAATGTTGATGCTTCAGTAATTTAAGAACTAAAGCAAGAAAACAAATTCTTCACCAGGATTCATTGGTATATTTTGTTTTTCTCATGTCACTTTTCTCCTCTGCAAAAATCACTTAGTCTTACATCTTCCTTTGCCTGTCATGCACTTAAGGCTCCCTTCTGTAGCAAAAGGTCATTTTTAATTTTTTGCTACAAAATTGTAATTTGAAGATCTTATTGCTAGAATAGTTCACCTTTTGGCGGTAATACAAAAAAAAATACAATGGCTTTCTTGATCTTGGGCAAGTTTGTAAGATCTGACTCCTATTGAGTTGAGAGGACTAGAAATTACGTGGAGTGTTACTTACAACCCAAAATGGAGAATAATCGTGGGGTGAAATTAAGGAACCACAGTAAGGGTTCCGATCGAGTAGTAATTTTAGTGGATTGAGCTCTTTGAATCCAATTTCGCAAGATTAAAATGACATACTTTCCTAGGGTTCTGATCAACTAGGAGGGTTGAACAAAGGCATTCCAAAGACTAAATTAATTTTTGTGTTTCTAAGCTTGGAATAATAATATAGGAAGAATTTGCTTCTATGAGGATACATCTCTCCTTTCGAATTGTGGTGATCAATGAATGGCAGTTCTAGGAATTTTGTTCAAAGGGGTCATTAAGAAACTTGAACCAAACAAAATTTAATAAATTTTTTTTTTTAATTTATTGAGTTATCAACCAAAAAAAAAAAACGCTAATATATGAAGTTTTACAATTTTCTTCTGAGTTTTCATATTTTAAAATCATTACAATATAATTTATTATCAATTGTCATTATTTATTGTTAATGTTGGTAAGTGTGACCATTTATATTTTATTAAGTCTGTATAACATCTTTAATTTTTATGAAGTTGTCATTATCTATTTGTCATTATTTTTATAAAAAATGTTTCAAATTAAATAACAAAACTCAACCCATTGTCATTGTATTAAATTGGCCCACACAGCCACATTTATCCATACATAAATAATACACTAAGTATCTACATAACTAATAAAATGCTTAAACAACTACTAATTTTACTATTTTGGTTCTTGAATCACTAACTTTATTTAAAAAAAAAAAAAAAGTTATTATAACATGATAATAATATTCACACATGTAACAAACCCTTTGTATTTTCTAATTATTAATTATATAAAGTTATATTATATTTGTAGTACACAATACACATTCACATACATTACAATTCACACAAATAACATAATAAAAAATAAAAAATAACACACACAATCAATATTAGACACATACTCACACACATATAATATAAATTTATAATAAAAAGAGACACTTATGACTTACAAACATTCTCTTTTTACTCTTAGAAAGACATGTGATCTATGTTATTGTTTGATTTTGAACTAGGCTAATATATGGTTAGGGTGTGCAAGATTTAAGCTAGAATATACATATATATATATATATATATATCTTCAGAGTAAATTATACTAATAAAAAAAATTTATATAAATTATAAAATAAAAAAATAAAATAAAAATTCAAGTCAGGGGATTCAATTGAACCCCTGAGCATAAAGTAACGTCGCCCATCATCTGTCCTATGGAATTTGTCCAAGACTCCAAGGCTATAGTTGGGGATCTGCCACTTTGCATTAAAATCAAAAGGAGTAGAATTTGGTCAAGGTATTAAATGCCCATTTGACGGGTTAAAAATGTTTTTCTATGCTTATATTGAATTCTAAAGGAGCTCAGTAACCGAGCTATGGGAGCTTTCAATTGGTCCGCGAATGGGTACTCCCCCAAGTCTAGAGACTGGTTACTCTTGTCTGAAGAACGCATCTGAGATTCTGAGTATGTGGCAGGTTTAGGCTTTAAAAGGTCCAAGGCTTACCCCTTTAATAATTTACATTGATTAAGTTAAATATTACTATAAATCTAAAGCTATTTCTAATGTCACAACATTTAAAATATAAATGATGATGAAACTTTGTACATTGTTAAATAGTACTTCAATACAAGAAATAAAATTATATTCCTGAAATTAAAAAGCTTCACCCTCATAAGTTACTTA
Organism: Quercus suber; assembly: GCF_002906115.3. NCBI lineage: Eukaryota > Viridiplantae > Streptophyta > Magnoliopsida > Fagales > Fagaceae > Quercus > Quercus suber. The sequence continues at coordinate 628,472 of NW_027069595.1, read as the reverse complement.
CACCATATGCATGATACCTAAAAGGGGTTTGCTCTGTGCTCTCCCATTTGGGAGGGCAGGAGATCCTCAAGGGCTTAGTCCCTTTATATAGGTAATCATACAGACCAACCCAAAGGGTTGTAAACGGTTTCAATTGGTTGGGTCGATCAAAATCAAGTGCAGAGGATATAGTTTATTCAAATGGTCAGTCAGGTTTATGTATAATAAAATTTTGCTCGAAAACCTGATCATCCAACCGATATTATACCCACATATCTCCTTATATTTTAGAGGTGTTGCATTTTGATTTGGTGCTTGGAATTTTATCTTGATCCATCTATATGTAACTTTCCCATCTTCCCTTATCAAATAAGTCTTATCTTTTCTTTTCTTTTTTTCTTTTTTCTTTTTTTGACTTGTCTCTTAATCCTTTATTTCCCTAGACTATCAAATAAATAAATGGGTATCATGAATAAGGATTTGGCTTAGGTCCAATGCATTTAGTGCACTGGACCCAATCAGATAGTGACACATGTCTAAAAGTTGACACATTTCATCATCTCAACGAGTCCAATATTACTTGATACTGGACCTAACCCTGACCTCATGAATAATTTGGAAAACATGAACACGCCAAATTGGGTAATGTGTCCATGTTGAACGCATATACAACGCCAACACACTTGCATGCTTGTTCCGTACATGTCTGGAAAAAATTTTAATTTGGACACAACCCCTGAGCACGGTTAGAACACAATTATGAGTCTGCTTGGGATCCACTTATTTTGCTGAAATTGAAAATTTTTTACTTAAAGTACTATATATAGATAAAGATAAATGTTAGTTAAAATAGTATAGTGAGACCCATGAATAGTATTAAAAAATGCAATGAGACCCATGAATAGTAGTAAAAATAAGCTGAATAGTAAAATAAGTTGGCAAAAAATAACCTAGCCAAATAGACACTATATGTCCCAAAAATTAACATAAAAATGCTTGAACCTAGTGCGATCTCCCTCTCTTGTGTTCTCTTCAGCACTGAATAGTCTCACTCTCTCTCATTGTTTCCCTTCTTCTTCTTCTTCTTGTTTTTTCTTTTTTCTTTTTTCTTGGCTAGGGTGTGATTAGTGATTTTTGCTTCTATATTTGTTTGTTTGTTTGTTTGTTTGTTGTTTTATTTGTTGTAATATACAAATATAACCATATTGTGTAGATCATTTACTTGTATTATTTCAATTTATTAAATTGAATTATTTGAACTCTTTTTTTATTAACTTTAAACATCATTTAGTGGGTATAAATATTAAATATACTATTTTTGCAATCTATTATTTGCTTGTTGATACTTATCTTTAAATTTTAAGATAAAGTCCCCCCCCCCCCACCACAAGTAGGCCAACAAATATATAATATATGCTTAAAAATAATTGATATATTAATTTTTGTATCACCGTGCTTCATAGGCATAACTAATAATCTATGAAGCATGGGTGCGGGTGTGGGACTCGGCAATTTTTGAAAAAGGTGGGTGCGGGTGTAGCCAGATTCGACGATTAAAAAATTATTAAAAATATTTTTATTTATATTTTTAATATATTGCTAAGCATACTTTTTTATATAATAATAATAATAATAAAGTTTTTGACACTTGAATTATTGACAGAGGTATTAAAATAAATGAAGCTTCTCAAAAATAATAAATAAAAAGATGTGACTTAGCTCAAAAATAAAATAAAGGATATATGTAGTAAGTATTAAAATAGGTGTAGCTTCCTATTAAAAAAGAAAAAAGAAAAAGAAAAAGAAAAAAGGGATAGATGTGGCTCTCACGAGTTTGGTCGTGAGAGCCACAAAGAACAAAATAAAACTTTTAAGCTTTTAAAGTTGCTCTTATCAAAAGAAATAGAGCTCTTCAAAAAAGAAAAGAAAAAAAGAAACAGAACAGAATTCACTCAAGAAGATGAAGTAAAGAAGAAGACGAGGAAGAAGAAAGGGGTTAAGGCCGGTGAAGAAGAAGACAAAGAATAGTGAGTTACAAACTGATACGACCTGAAGAAGTCTTTGAATTTCGGCCTGAATCAGCAACAGAACAAAACGGCAACACTGCGAAAAAAGAGGAAGAAGAAGACGAAGAAGCAAAAAAGAAGAAGAAGAAGAAGAAAGGGGTTATGCCGGTGAAGACAGCGACAGCGGCGTATCAAATTCATCGTTATTTTCGGTTTTAAGTTTTTTTTTTTTTTTTTCTTATCGGCCGATTTCCTTTTTCCAGCCAAAACACACTGATATTCAGCCAATACGATCCGATTCGACCCGAATCAGCGTGAATCAGCCCGATTTAGCGGGAATTGGCTCGAGTCTGAGCAGTGTTGGCGTGAGTCGGGGAAAAAAAAAACACGTGGCCAAACGCGACTTGACGCTACACTGATACGCGGTCAGCAGCGTCCCTCATGCGTTGCCTCGTCGCGTCGTGTCAAACGTAGGTGCAAATCCTCTAGCACCGCGTCCGTGCATCCCAGCTAATAATACACCCAACATACTCAGAAAAAGGAAAAGGCATAAGAAAATGCATGTTTTGTCAAAATTGATTAGGCTACCAAGCACAAGGTTAATTTTCCACAGCGTACGAAATATTTATGGGGTTGACCAGACTTGATTAGAAGGATAAGCAAGAACAAATGGAAAAGAAATTTTCCATATCCTCATGCGTTGCCTCGTCACGTCGCGTCAAACGTAGGTGCAACTCCTCTAGCACCGCGTCCGTGCATCCCAGCTAATAATACACCCAACATACTCGGAAAAAGGAAAAGGCATAAGAAAATGCATGTTTTGTCAAAATTGATTAGGCTACCAAGCACAAGGTTAATTTTCCACAGCGTACGAAATATTTATGGGGTTGACCAGACTTGATTAGAAGGATAAGCAAGAACAAATGGAAAAGAAATTTTCCATAGTTGTTATTAACATGTTGAATAACTCTATTCCTTGATAATGTTTAAATTAGTTTTTTTTTTTTGGAGAATCATGTTTGAATTAGTTGGTTAACCATCAATTGAGAAATGATGAGTTCCTATGAAAAAGAAAACTGAGCAAAGCTATATCATTTATATATATATATATATATACACTATTTCAGTTTCAGATTGCCCAAATATACATCACTATTCAATTTGGTTAAATTTATGTAACACTTAATAATTTTTCGTGCATGACATGGTTAACGTCCAATTCACTATTAAAAGCAGCCAATTCTTGTAAAAATATTAGTATATATTTGACCACTTGCTCTGAAATGCAAACAGTGTGAAAATATCAGATCCCTTGCTCTAAAATGCGATGAAAGTCTCCTATCTTATAGTGCTATAGGACAGTACAAAACCATGTAACTCTTAAAAAAATAATAGTATTATACCGTCAAGAACAAATGCATGTTTTTGTCAAGATTGATTAAAGTTTCCACACGAAAAAATCAATTTTCCACACCACACGAAATATATTTATGGGGGTGACAAGAGTTACCTAGAAACATAAGCAATTACCAAATGGCAAAAGACAGAATAGCTTCCATGACTTTCATTGCCACTGTCACTTCTGTTATATTCATTGTTACTCTCATTAGTTCGCTCCCAATCCAGATTTATGGGAAGACAAGATTTCTACCATCGCCAAAATCTCCCCAACCAGCCCGTATAGTCCACCATGGATATTCAGGAGGGCCTGGTTATTCTAAGCCCTATTCTGAAATCACTTCGAAATCACCACCTCCTCCTTCATAGTACAGATCAGCCTTGCCAACAACTTCTTATGAGAAATCTATGGCACCACCACCGGTCCAATAAATTTATACTACTACACCTTTTTTCGCTTCATTGAATTGTCCTTAAATAAAACTGTAAGTCTAACATATTTAAAACGATTTTTTTTTTTTTTTTGGTATTTTTGGATAATTTGATAGTTACAACAAGAGAGGGGTGTATATATCTTAGATATTTCTATTGGAAATACCAGTGCTAACTAGTTGAACAATGAATGTAATTGTGAATTTTTAAAAACTAATAAATGAAAGACTTGATTACTTTTTGTGATTGGTGCCATTTTAGTTTCTAAAACTTGTGTAGTAAAATTTATAATATCTTTATCATCACCATTTTTCTGAGAAAAATGTTATAGGTACTACAAATTTTAATATATAAAACTTACAAAATTGATGTGATAATGTATGCTATTAGTGGACTTTAATTACCAAATAAATTAAAGTTTGAAATGAGTTTTGGCGACTCGTGACACAGTAATTTAATGATCTATACACTAAAATTGTAATACCCCTAGCATTAATATTTTGCTAATAACTAATAATTCATAAATGGATGGTGTGGCACTTGCTTGCTATTGATATGGCACAAAGTGAAATGACAGCTTGTTATGCGGTCTATGGATGGTGTGGCACTTGCTTTCTATTGATATGGCACAAAGTGACATGACAGCTTGTTATGTGGTCCATAGGTGATAGGTGTATGAAGTCATATAAGGTAGCCAAGGAGCATGGTGAAGCCAAGGGTGACCATAAACTAAGCAAATAATTAAAATTTTTAAGATTATTTATTTAATTTTATTCCGAGCACGAGTGGAGCTTGAGCTCAATACTAAACAAGATTACATGTTAAAATTTTGTTCATTTTTTTCCTTAGTCAAACAAACTCGAGCCTATGCAAAGACTACTTAATTTACTTATTATCATTTCCTATATTCAATAAAATTACGTCTAAAGTTATTTATCCCCTTTACAAATATATATATATATATATATATCTGTGTGTGTGTGTGTGTTAATAATTAATACTTAATTTTTGTTAATTATATGTAATGATTTCGTTTATAAACTTATAAAAATTACAATCACCAACTTTGTATTGTTAAAAATTATTTGTAATTTTACTATAAAATGGATAATATATATTATCAATAATTACAATTCGATATCTTATAAACTTGGTTACAAATGTATATAATCCAACCTTGAGTATTATAAATATATTTTAAACAAATGTGTAGATAAACAAAGGCAAAAATATCATTTTGGTCCCTAGTAATGGTTAATTTGGTTCATGTTATTTTCAACTTCAGTTTGATCCCTAATATTATCAACTCACTAACAGAAAATGTCAACTATAACTACGAGTTAAAAATAACAGGAAACAAATTGACTCAATTCATTTACGGTTTTTTTGTTTGTTTATTTTTTATTTGTAAAATGTACAAATATAACCTTATTGGGCTAGTCATTCACTTGTTTTATTTTAATTTATTTATTGAATTGAATTATTTGAAATCTTGCATTGTACTTGAATAATGAGTATCAATGTACTTTTTTGCAATTTGTTATTGCTTTTAAATTAATTTTAGATATATTTGCAAAAAAAATTAATTGTTGATGCTTATTTTTTAAATCTAAAATAAACATAAGTTAGGCCCAAAAAATATAATATATGCCTAAAAGTAAATATTTATTAATTAATTAATAATTATATCATTTTAAAAAAAAAAAAAAGAAGTATCGCATCGCATCTTCATGTCCCAATGAATAATACACCTAACATACTCAGAAAAAGGAAGTGCCAGTATCCCACTTGCAAAAAAAAATGCATGTTTCGTCAAGATGTATTAGGTTAATTTTCCACAAGATAAGAAATATTAATGGGGTTGACCAGAGTTGCTTAGAAGGATCGATATATAGGCAGTATAACAATGACAACAGAAAACTTTTTTTCTGTTATTTTAACATGTTTAATAATTCTACTTCTTGACGTGGAATTTGAATTAGTTGATTAACCATCAATTGATATTTTTTAAAAAAAAAAAAAAGAAGTATCGCATCGCATCTTCATGTCCCAATGAATAATACACCTAACATACTCAGAAAAAGGAAGTGCCAGTATCCCACTTGCAAAAAAAAATGCATGTTTCGTCAAGATGTATTAGGTTAATTTTCCACACGAAAAGAAATATTAATGGGGTTGACCAGAGTTGCTTAGAAGGATCGATATATAGGCAGTATAACAATGACAACAGAAAACTTTTTTTCTGTTATTTTAACATGTTTAATAATTCTACTTCTTGACGTGGAATTTGAATTAGTTGATTAACCATCAATTGATATCATGAGTTCCTATTTTAATTCCTACCTATGAATAAAATATGAGCAAAGCTGTATCAGGTATATATATTTCAGATTTCACAAATATACATCAATCTTCATTAATTTGGTTAATTTCTTGTTATACTCTCAATAATTTAATTCTTGTAAAAATAGTAGTAACCAGTGTGAAAATATCAGATCACTTGCTCTAAAATGAGATGAAAGCCTCCTATCTTATAGGATGGTACAAAACCATTTACTACGTATTTTAGTAAACTGCTAACAGGAAACATTTCCATGTAACTCTTTAAAAAAATACTTGTGTCGTACTGTCATGAACAATACAGTTGAATACACACCTAACACACTCAGGAAAAGTAATAGACTAAAAAATACATGTTTGGTCAAGATTGATTAATTTAAAATTTCCAAGCAAGGATAATTTTCCACATCACACGAAATAAATATATAGCACAGTTTATTTCACACGTATTATCTTTAAAATTGTGACTTCAAATCACATTTTTTTTATTATTTTTGGTGAATGTATGCATTATGTGTATGATAGTATTTTCCTATAAATACATGAAGGTAGCAAGAGCTGCTTAGAAAGGATAAGCAAAAACCAATAGCAAAAGAAAGTATGGCTTCCATGACTTTCGTTGTCACTGTCACTTCTTTTATATTCTTTCTTACTCTCATTTGTTCTCTCCCACAGGCCTTAGCAATAAGACATCATCACTTACCATCACCGCCACCGCCGGCACCGGTTCTTGCCTCTCGTCGTGGCCATTTTCGACTACCATCTCCTCAATTTTTTGATCATCCTTCCATACCATCAACTCCTAATTCGTCGTCACCACCACCGAGTTAATAAATTTATACTACACTATTTTGGCTCCATTTCTACAAAATTTGCGCATGATCTTTACTTAATGAAGGATTAAAGCCCATATGCATGAATAAAGAAGAGTACTCAACTGTTCATCTTCATCCTCTAAATCTATCAAGAGTTTCGTGGAAATCCGATAATGTAATCAGAAGTACGCTTTCTGTTGGAAATTATGTATGCTTTCTGTTTGTCTCAAAAAAAAAAAAAAAAAAAAAAAAAAAAAAAAAATTAAGAAAGTACTGTAATGCCAACAATAAATAGTAGAGAAAAAGTTATAGGTGGCTTATATGAAATTAATTGTACTTTGTACCCACCACTTTTCTTTTTTCTTTTTTATTTATTTTTTGGTAAAAGGTATGACCATTTTCGAAGAGATAATTATGCACATATGCAAGCATATTTTCATCAGTTTTTGGATAAATAAGAATACAATTTTTTTTTTTTTTAAAAATCATTCAACAATTGTCCACCTCTCATCAGTTCACCAAATTGTGGTATATGTTGTGGTTGTATAACTACAATATAAAACCATATGACCTTAGAAAGCATTTCCATCCAATTTGTCAAACTGATAACTTTTTTTTTTATTTAGATAGTTATAATTATATGTTGCTAACTCTATAGGTTGAACCATTTTCTCCTTAAAGTTCTAAATACTTTGTATATGGAAGGTACCAATTAAACTACAAAATTTTTACTATGTATTGTAATTCATGAACAATGCATCCCAAATCCCACACATTTGGAAAAGAAAAAAAAAAGTGTCTTAAACGCAAAATATTTGGCTTGTTTACAACTTTTAAATTTTTTTAGATATAATTGTAATTTTATTCACTTGTTTTTTCTTTTAAAGTCTAATAAACCAATAATAAAGACAAGCTCTAAGCTCTACCAAACTACACAACCAATGGCAAAAACAAAGTAGCTTCCATACGACTCATTGTCACAGCCAGTAAACGAAAAAGAGTATCCTACACGCAAAATGCATGTTTTGTCAAGAATAAACCATACGCAACGGTAAGATTTTCCACATCACACAGAGTCGTACTTTTGTAAACTAATAGAGTGCTTTTAGGACCGCACACTCAGCCACACATTTTGGGTTATAACTTACGTAAGTGTCAATTTGTAAATGGATTCACGCCACTTTAGACATGTATCCATGATCCATCACTTGATGGAGGAAAAAAAAAAAAAAACATAAATAGTATATGTATACCTAACACACTCAGAAAAGAGGACAATGCAGTATTCCTGTACCACACAAGAAGATGCATGTTTTGTCAAGATTGACTAGGTTTCAACGAACAAGATTAGTTTTCCACTCGACTCAAAATATTTATGGGGTTGACCTGAGTTACTTTAATAGGTGTCGTTAAAGAAATTTTTAATGGCGTAAATGCATTTTGGTCCTTATATTTTACACTTTTTTTTATTTTAGGCCTTACATTTTATTTTTATCACTTTTAATTCCTAAATCAATTAACGCGTGACATTTAAATCCTTACCGTCAGCCAACTAACGAGAAAAGCTGAGATGGCAGACGAAACACCCTATTAACTGACATGGCGCTGATGTGGCATTGATGTGGCGATTAAAATATTCTTAAAAAATATTATTTTGTATTTTTATATGCCACGTCAGCATTTTAATTTTTTATAAAAAGTCATGTCAAACAATTTAAACCAAAAAAGAAAATAAATTAAAAACAAAACTTAAATTTTTTTTATTTTTTTATTTTACTTTCATTGTTTTTTTCGTTAGAACTTAAAATATTATTTTTTCGGAGCTGGATTTGTCCCTGGGAGCCATTTGGGTTTGTAAAAGTTTTAGAGATTTGGATTTGTTTGGAACAAGAAGTGAAAGAGTCAAAAACGGTGTTTGAGGAAAGGAAGGAAGTGAGGGTATGGGTTTTTATAGAGGCAAGTTAGAGAGAGAGAGAGAGTGTGTGTGTGTGTGTGTGTGTTTAAGAGCTACGCTCCTTTTGGGTGATTGTGGTGGGTCAGATCGGACTCTCTCTCCTCTGCCAATCCCAGCGAGTCCACCTCCACCACCGAAGTGGCAGCGCTCTTCTTTAGATCGGTCATTCTGTTTGGGTCTTGCTAGGTTTTGCTGGGGTTTGTCTTGTGGGTCATGCTATTTGGGTCTTGAGACCATGAGAGTTGATCTTGATTTTAAGTAGTCATGTTGTTTGGGTCTTGAGACCGAAAGAGTTGTTCTTGTTGGTCTTAAATTTTTTTTTTTTTTTTATTTTACTTTCATTGTTTTTTTCGTTAGAACTTAAAATATTATTTTTTCGGAGCCGGATCTGTCTCTGGGAGCCATTTGGGTTTGTAAAAGTTTTAGAGATTTGGATTTGTTTGGAACAAGAAGTGAAAGAGTCAAAAACGGTGTTTGAGGAAAGGAAGGAAATGAGGGTATGGGTTTTTATAGAGGCAAGTTAGAGAGAGAGTGTGTGTGTGTGTGTGTTTAAGAGCTACGCTCCTTTTGGGCGATTGTGGTGGGTCAGATCGGACTCTCTCTCCTCTGCCAATCCCAGCGAGTCCACCTCCACCACCGAAGTGGCAGCGCTCTTCTTTAGATCGGTCATTCTGTTTGGGTCTTGCTAGGTTTTGCTGGGGTTTGTCTTGTGGGTCATGCTATTTGGGTCTTGAGACCATGAGAGTTGATCTTGATTTTAAGTAGTCATGTTGTTTGGGTCTTGAGACCGAAAGAGTTGTTCTTGTTGGAAATGAATGGGAGAACTTGGGTTCATCAATGAAAGAGTGAGAGATGATAATTTGTTTTTTCTTTTCTTTGGTGTTCTTGTGATGGGTTTGAGTTCTTAGATGCTGGGTTTGATTTGGGAAGAACAAGCTCTAAAATGAAGAACAAGTTGAAGAACATGAAGAAATTTTTTGATCTCTGTTTCTTTTTCTTTTTTTTTCATTTGTGTTGTTTTGATCTAAGTCTGTGTTTGTGTTTGATCTCTGTTTTTTCTTTTCTTTTTTTTGTTTGTGTTGTTGTAATTTGGGTTTGAGTTATTTATTGCTAGGTTTGTGTTCTTGTAATCTGGGTTTGAGTTCTTCGTTGCTGGGTTTGATTGGGAAGAACGAGTTGTAATGTTCTTATAAAAATTAATAATGATAAGTAATATTTTTTAAAATTAAATTAGATTTAAGGTTTTTTTTTTAATTTTAGTAATATTTTAATCGCCACATCAGTGCCACATCAACGCCATGTCAGCTAATAGGGTGTTTCATCTACCACCTCAGCTTTTCCTGTTAGTTGGCTGTTGGTAAAGACTTAAATGTCACGCGTTAATTGGTTTAGGGACTAAATGTGGTAAAAATAAAATATAAGGATCAAAATGGAAAAAGTTCAAAATGTATGGACAAAAAGTGCATTTACGCCATTTTTAATTAGTGTTGTTAAAGAAATATTTGTGCCGTTCATTATTGCTTAATGACAATAACAAATGGCAAAAAAGAAATTTTTAATTGGTGCTGTAAACATAAAATTTCCTTAATGACACCATTCTTTCTTTATAAAGTTTTGTTTTGTTTTTTGTTTTTTTTTTTTATTATAAACTTCTTGATAATGTTTTAATTAGTTGATAAACTATCAATTTTATGATGACTTCCTATGAATAAACATAAGCAAAGCTATACGAGTAATATAATTTTTTTTAATACCATTTAGATTGCACAAATATACATCACTCTTCAATTTGATTAATTTCATGTTACAATTTTAATCATTTTTCTTGCATCATATGGTTAACATCTAATTAACTATTAAAAGTAGCCACATTTAAAAACAAAATTAAATATTTGCGGATAAAGTTTTCCTACAAAATTGGTTGTAGTCAATGGCTCAACTCTATTCAATATCTTTTCATTGGATGTGAATTTTGATAAGTGCACCATTGGATAACATTTTTTTTTTATATCTCTTGTGTGCTTGCAAAATTTTTAGAAATCAAAAATCAATAATTATATCATCAATTAAATGTTTAAATTTCAAGTATATATTTGTAATCTAAAATTATGCTTAAAAAATAAGTTTATGAATCAATGGTAAATAAAATTTGATTGGCACAAGATTTAACATACATGTAAAGAACATAAAAAGTAAACAATCAAATGGTTAGATAACTGTTAGATTTTTAAAATATGTAGTCAAGTTAATATTTTTAGTTGGAATTGTAACTACCGATTAAAAACCAAGTTTACAACTAAACTTTATCCAGTATTTGCCCTACTGAACCACTTGCACGGAAATGCATATATATATATAGTGGAAAATTAATATCGGCCCACTTGCTCTAAATTGCGACGAAAGTTTCCATGTAAGTATTCAAAGAAGTAATTGTGTCATGACTCATGACCTAAGAGCATTAGCATTGGGGAATGCTAATGCCAAAATTTAAGGGAAATTTAGAATTTTAAATAATAATATTTTATTTGGAAGAAAGCTGAAAATGAGAGAGAGGAGAGAGATGGGAGAGAACATATGATTTTGAGATATATTATTTTATTATGTAGATATATTATTTTATTATGTAGATATATTATTTTAATGAGTAAAAGAAGGAAATAGAAGTTTGGGATGTGGAGATATTGTAAAATAGTATGGTATAATGATAAAGTGGCTTTTTAGAATTGTAAAATAGAGTAGCTTTAGAATTTTCCAATGCTAATGCTCTAACACACTCAAAAAGGAAAAGACATTACCATCTCACACGCCAAAAAAATAAATAAATAAATGCATGATTTGTGAAGATTGATCAAAGTTTCCACACGCAAAAGGTTAATTTTCCACACCATGCAAACTATATATTTTTTTTAAGTGAACATAAGCCTTTATTGTTATGTTTCATGAAAGTGCACATATGAAGAGTTAGTTATTTTTTCATAAAACGGTTAACAAAGATTGAAACCTCTTCACCCTTTCTAAACAGTCACTAGAAAATTCTGCAAAAAATTCCAGAAAATTCCAGAAAATTCAGATTTTCGAATTTTCGCTTAGAAAATTCTAGAACTTGAATTTTCACTTTATAAAACCAGATTCTCCAAACTCAAACATCATTATTACAATCTATCCTTATATATACTTATATATACAACATCTACACCACCGGTAGGCCAATAAATTTAAACTACACCTTTTTTTTTCCTTTCCTTGAATTGGCTTTTTAACTGTAAATGTAATATAAATAAGCTTACCGAAATGGTTAAACTACTATTAAATTTTACAAATTTGCGTAATAATGAATGTGGTTGATAGATTTTAAAAACCTAAAAATGCAAGTGATCTAAAGTTCTACTATGGGGCTAGTGGCACGGTCAGTTTGTAAAGCTCATATAAAAATTTGTAATATTCTTAATATCACTTGTTTGCTTATAAGTTATAATCAATAATGAGTACATGGATGACATGCATAATATTAATAGCTCATGAATGTTCATTTAATTATTTTTTATCGTGATCCGAGCTCAAGCTCAATTTCAAACGAGATTATATATTCAAGTTTTATTTTTATTTTTATTTTTTTTTTGGGGTCAAACAAGCTTGTATGTTTGTTCATGAATCACGCATTTCCTTTAGATATATAGTAAATTCTTTAACCCTTACAAATATATGCTTGAAATTAATAATTAAGTTGTTGGTGCAAAACACAAGAAAAATGAAGATAGAACAAGAGAAACTAAATAAAAAAAAATAATGGGTAATACTTATTTGGAAGAAATTATACAACATTATTTGAATTGGTACGACACTTATTCTCTTTAAGAAGATTCAATATCAGTGCACATATCTGGCCTGTTATTTGCTCCAATACATTTTAACCTATTAATCACAACACTTATAAATAATAAATGAGTCTCTTTTCTTATCAATGTAGGATTACACATTTGACAACTAACTCTTTATCTTCCATATTATTAACTCCCACATCTTTACATTTAAATTGCCAAGTTTTATTCATTTTAATTATTTAATATGAAAATGATACAACATACTTATTTAATTAGATAGAATGTTTTTTTGTTTATGAACATATAAAAATAAGATCCACCAACCTTACATTGTTAAAAACAAATTACTCATCTTGACCTGGTCCAATTTCATTTTGCTTATAAGTTATTTGAAAATTGCCATTTTACCCATCTAAAATTAATTTCATTAAGCAATCATAACTCATCTTAAATTTTCAAGCTTAAAATCAAGTTTACAATTGTTGGAAAAAATTGGCCTTTGCCCATTTTAAAAAAACAATCCAACATTTTGCCCTCTTTCTCAAACTAATTAGGGAAATATCCCTCTTTTGAAAATCGATTTTCTCAAAATCGAGTTAAGCCCTATAAAGGCGTTTTTAAGGAGCCTATAGTGACGTTTTAAGGATCTATAGTAGCATTTTATAACTCGATTTCTATGAAATCAAGTTATAGTTAAAAAGAATTTGCATGTAACTCGACTTCATGGAAATTGAGTTACAAAACGTCACTATAAGTCCTTAAAATGTCACTATAGACTCCTTAAAAACGCCACTATAGTGCTTCAAAATTTTTTTTTTTAATAACTCGATTTTAAGAAAATTAAGTTTCAAAAAAGAGACATTTCCCTAATTATTTTGAAAAATAAAACAAAATACTGAATATTTTTTTAAAATGAGCATTTGTCCATTTTCTCCTACAATTGTCTTTTACCTCATGTTTCTCCTTTTTCTCTATCTCTTCGCCCTCTTCTCCTTTTCACTGCGGCCTTTGGTGAAGACACGACTTTGCAGTGTAATGCAACGGCATCCCTTCTGCTTTGGATCGGGCCAGTGTAATAAATGACATGAAGTATGCATTGGAGATGCCGCCGTTGAACTAGTCTCATGGCTTTAGCCGCACCAATCAACAATTTCTTTCTTTATTTTATTGATATTCTTGATTTATTTCTTTATAAACTAATTAAATTGAGTCTAATCTAATTGAATAAAATTTGACTACAAACCTAGTAGCCTAAGGTTACAATGGTGCAACTAAATTTATAACCAAATTTTTTCCAATCAAATAATAGGAAGAACAACAATAATTATCTTTGCAATTTTTTTTGCAAGATTTGTGTATTCTTTATTAGTTGTGTTTTGTTGCCTAAAATTTTAGTTGATATCTAACTCTTTATTTTCATTTCCATGCCGTGTTCTTTAGTCAAGTATAAGCAAATTCCACTTTTTTTTTTCTTTTTTTACAAATGCCCTTTTCAATCTTGATTTATCTAATTATTTTTTCATATATTTTTATGTTAAAAAGCGGAAAATTCTAAGCAAATTCCACTTTTTTTTATTTTTTATTTTACAGATACCCTTTTCAATCTTGATTTATCCAAGTATTTTTTTTTTCATATTTTTTTATGTTAAAAAGTGGAAAATTGTTAAGCAAAGTTTTTTTTTTTTTTTTTGTAATTTTAAGGAATCAATAGTAGATTTTATTGAATAAAATTAACGATACAATGGGGAATAGAAAACATAAACATTAATTCGTTTAAAATGAATACCTCTTTCTCTTTGGCAAAAATTTAAGTGTTTAAACAAACATGAATACAAGAATTGCAAATACAGTGAAAAGAAGTTTGCCTAAATTTTTTGATATTTTTATTTTTGGGAAAGCTTTAATCTCAGTGAGTATGAAGAGGATGTAACTTAGCCACTTCCGTAGTCTCCACAATTACTTTATTAGTATCCCCAGATAGAAAATGCTTTGCCAGATGAACAGCTTCAGACATCCTATGAGACATTGAAAAAATGACATTTTTTTGGCATCAGACTTCACTTCAAAGTTAAATTCAAATAGGTAGAATGGCAATTTTTAAATCATAAGTAGGCAAAGTGAAATTGAACCAAATTGCTAATGAGTAATTTGTAATTATTCATATATTATCATTTTTTTTCTGATGAATTCTTATATTATTTTACTATAAAATGGATTATTTATAGAGTAAACTACATATATTGATCCTTAACATTTACATCGTTTGTTAATTTAGTCCATGACCTTTCAAACATGTCAATCTAGTCTTTAACCTTTTGGTATTATGTTAAAATGGGTTCTTAGACCGTTAAGTGATAAATGGAAAATGATGATGTGGCTAACAGTCAAAATAAAGTAATATTTTTATGCAACATGTATTGCACGTTAGTATAATTATTTTTTTTATATATATAAAAAGTTGTTGAGGGTCATTTTTGTAAAACAAGAGGGAGGCCCAACTCAGTAACGCAGGTAGCAAATAAAAGTGGAAAGCATAGAATAAAATCATTAAACCCAAGCAGCAGGAATAATGGGTCACAGGTCCATAAAATAAAATAGATAGGCCTTAAGGAAGCAAGTACGCTCGAAAGGCCCAGAAAGAGAGAATAACAAACTCATGGGCAGTGTATGATGTGAAAAAGTAAGAATGAGCTGTGGCAGGCTCAAAGTAATGTAAGCAAAGAGAGTAGAGGATTGTTGGCAGGCCCATAAACCCCAAGGATGAGTATGAAGTAATTGGGCCGGGGAAGCCCAATGAAGTAAGTAAAAGCCCATGTGAACACAAAGTTAGAAAAAGGACCGAGGAAACCCAAAACAAGTAAATGGCCCGAGGATGCCCAAAAACAAGTAAATGGGCCGAGGATGCTCAAGGGGACACGGGAGCCCCTAAAAGAGAAAGCCCATGGCCATGCAAAGCCATTTGGGGAAGAGAGTAAACAGTAGGTCTAAAAGAGGACCAGTATGACCAAAGTCATTACGGTAGGAATGGCAGAATAATATGGCAGGACATAAGGGCAACCAAGAAATGGGCTAAGAGAAATGTAAAACCCAGTATCAAATGAAGCCCAGCCTCTAAAGGAAACAGTGAATTATAAAATGGCCCACAATAAAAGAGTGAAGAAGCGCGGCAGACGGTACAAACAAAGCTCTCAGACTGCTGCAAACACATGAGCAGCAAGCAGATTTTGGACACACATGCAAGAGAAGCACACGCAAGGCCTAAGCACCACCAGCCTGTACCAACCAATATGGGATATGGTGGGGTCATGGATTAGAGGTAAGAGGTAAATGGGGTGTGGTTTGGTGGTGGGGAGAGGGGAAAATGCCTATTTTGCGGCTCCTGCCCAAGCCCTTTTGGAGGTACGTCCTGTTGGGATGACAGACCACCCAAAAGAGGCAATGTTAAGGGAGGAATCACTAGGTGCATGTCCTGAGGGAAAGTGAGAGAGAGCATCTGCGTCGTGGCGAGAAAGGATGCCACGGCGAAGTAATAAATGCGACAGCCTCCCTTTTTCTCGAAGTGGAGAGTGGCGCAGACGAACCAGTGGTGGTCGGCAAGTACACCTATACTAGACAAAAGTGGTTAAGGGGTAAAGTGGTAAAATCCGGTCACGGCAGGCCCTATAAAAGGACCCTTGTCATGCCCTGTACAGAGGATCGAAAAACAGAGGTAGAGTAAGTAAAAAGAAAACAAAAGGAAAACAAAAGAAAAAGAAAGGAAAGAAGAAAAGATAAGAGAGAAAACAGAAAGTAAAAGAAAGATAATACAATGGGCATGCACCGGTAGGTCAGTTCCCTTCTCTCCCCCTCGAAATCTCACTCTCTTGGAGGCGAGTAAACAATAGAGACTCCTTTAGGCACTAATCATTTAGGTCCGGTTCCCTCAAAGTCATTAATCCCCACTGCGGGATCTTTTTTCTGGGAGATTAGTTTCATTGAGAGGAGGCGTTCTTCCTCTTTAGTCTTTGCCTCTATGAACCAAAACTTGACTTGATATTATTTCTTCGATTAATTCATATTGTCACTTAATCCTTCACTTATTTTGCAAAAGCTATTGTTATTATTGTGACTATCATAAATATGAATTACTTTGTCATTTTTTATTAAGAAAATGTCACTATATTTTTGTTCTTCTGCTATTGTTGTATCTGTCTGTTGTAAATCGTTTGAAACAACTCTGCCTACCATAAGTACTTTCCTAGCAGACGAGGTCTAGTTTGCGCACAAGCCGGTCCAAAGTAAGTTACAATTGGGCCAGTCTCAACTCTCTTACTCAGAACACTTGGGCCCACTACCGTAGGAGGCAGCCCAGCCCAACGCACAACACACAAAAAAGGCCCTGCAAAAGTCAAGGTTAATTTTCTAAATTGAAATTATATTTTTCATTCATTTCATTTTTCTTTTTCTTTTTTCATAGAAACCAAATAGGGGTTAAAACCCAAAATTGAAAGCCCAACATCCTTTTCTTCCCTTATTTTCCTCAAAACCAAACAAGAAAAAACCAATTTTGAAGGTTAGGAAGCTTTTTTTTTTAGAACCATAGTTTTTAGTGTTTATACACTGAAAACTGTTGTTTGAAATTACATACCAAACAGGCTCTAAGCCTCTCTTACATCCCCGCTCCAGTGATAACTAAACTCCTAAAAAAATATCACAATTAAAACTAATTAAGGCAACTTTTTGGAAAAAGTAAAACCCAGACGATCTAACAAAGTAGGTCTAGATCTTCTCAAAGAAACAAATCTAGCTTTATTAAAACTACGACTAATAGTATCACAAAGAATCAATCTGAACCGATTATCAAAAAAAAAAAAAAAAATCAATTTGACCTAAAGCATATTTACACTATTACCCCAAATTATTCTCTCTCTGTACGTTTTTTTTTTTTTTTTTTTTTACCATTGCCAAATTTTGTTCTTGATGAAATTACGTTTATCCTTATTTATCCTTTTCTTTGTTTTGATAGAGATTTTTTGTTTTATTTTTTTCTATAAAAGTTTAATTTTGAGCCTCAAACAGGATGGATCGGATTCTATTCGGGTTGAAACAAGGTTTTTGTTCGTATTTGTTGATTCTATTCTGTTATTTTAACATGTTTAATAGTTCTACTTCTTGACGCGGAATTTGAATTAGTTGATTAACCATCAATTGATATGATGAGTTCCTATTTCCTACCATGAATAAAATATGAGCAAAGCTGAATCAGTTGTGTGTGTGTCTAAAACTATATATATATATATATATATTTCTTTTTTCTTTTTTTTTTTCTTTTTTTTTCAGATTTCACAAATATACATCAATCTTCAATTCGTTAATTTCTTGTTATACTTTCAATAATCCAATTCTTGTAAAAATAGTAGTAACCAGTGTGAAAATATCAGATCGCTTGCTCTAAAATTAATGAGATAAAAGTCTCCTATCTTAATTTAAAATTTCCAAGCAAGGATAATTTTCCACATCACGCGAAATAATATATAACACTGTTTATTTCACACATATCTTTAAAATTGTGACTTCAAGTCAGTTTTTTTTTTTTTTTTTTTTTTTTTTTGGTGAATGTATGTATTATGTATGAGAAAACATTGTATCAGGAGCTGGCGTAAAACCAGTGTTTTACGCCAGCCAATAGGATGCTGTCACATCATCTTTTTAATATTTTATTATTTTTTCTCTCTCATCCTATTCACTTCCTCACTCTTTTTGAACATCTCTCTGTCCCTCACTCTGAATTTTTTTTCTAAATAACAACAAATATTAAAAAATTTAGTTAGGTGTCACGTTTTAAAAGAAAGTAGAAAACTAGCATCTCGAGTGTCTAAAACTCGAGTTCCAAGATAAAAATCAAGTTTTTAAGTCTCGATTTTTAAGCGGATAAGTGTGATGTGGAAAAAATCCACATGGAAATCGAGTTTTAAAGACTCGAGTTCCATAAACGCCGCTACAGAGCTTAAAAACGTCACTATAGGGCTTAAAATGGAGTTATAAAAAATTTTTGCAGGAAAACGCCGCTATAGGCTTAAAAATGTCACTATAGGGCTCCTGAACCTGGTATTGAACACTTATAAAAAAAATTTGCAGGAAAACGCCCCTATAGGGCTTTAAAACGTCACCATAGGCCTTAAAAACGCCACTATAGGGGCGATCAAATATAATTTTTTTTTTGCATGGAACTCGATTTTCAAAAACTCGAGATCCATGTGGCATTTTAGTCCAACAACACTCGCAAAGCGAGTCTTTAAGACTCGAGTTTTAATATGGATCTCAGTTTCTAAAACTCGAGATGCTATTTTTCTAATTCTTCAAAACTTTGCCTAACTTACTATATACTTGGCCTTTATGTTGTTAGTCTGCCCATTCCCCCCCCCCCTCACTCTCTCCAAACTCTATCAAAGTCCCTCACTCTCTCTAACTCTCTCTCTCTGTTTCTCAGTCTCTAACTCAAGCTTCTCAGTACGACTTGTCGTGGAGCTCGTGGCGTCGAAGAAGATGAGGAGGTAATAGGGTCTTGGGGTTTTTGTGGAGGTGAGTAAGTGAGAGACGGAGTGCTCGTTGAGGTGGATTATGTCGGTTTTGGATCGGGATTGGAGGGATTGGAGCTCTGAGACTCGGTCCGAGTCGGAGGAGTGGTTGAGGTTGAGATGAGAAGAAGGGAAATGAGGAGAAGGAGGGGAGAGAGAGTGACTGGGAGACATGGTTGTGGGTTTTTGGGTTACAGAGAGAATGAGTTTGGTTTGTTTTTGTTTTGGATCTTTGGATTTTTGTTGTGTGGCTTGATGATGGTGATTGGATCTTTGGATTTTTGAATGGGTATGTGAATTTCATTGATGGTAGCTTGGTTGAATGGGATGGTGGCTAGGTTGTTGTGTGGTTGAATGGGATGGTGGTTGGGTGGTTGGATGATGGTGGCTGTGTGGGTTGTCTTGGGTCTGTGAAAGAGGTGAGAGTCTGAGGTGGAGGTTTGGGCAAGCAAAGATGGAAGAGGGAGGAAGCTTTTGTCTGAGGGCTATGGGTCTTTCTTAATTTGGTCTCTATTTCGGTATGTTTCCAAGCTCCACGCACCGGTCCGGCGAACTCAGTGTGTGGTGTGGTGGAGGTTCAGGCAAGCTTCGGTCTGAGGGTTGTGGGTCTTCTTTCTCAATTTGGTCTCTGTTTGGACTCTTTGGAGAGGGATTTAAGTGAGTTTGGGACTAAGAAACAGAGAGAGAGTTAGAGACTTGAGTTAGAGACTGAGAAGAGTTCAGAGAGAGTGAGGGACTTTGAAAGAGTTACCCCCTTTTCTTGCTTTCCTTAATTAATAAAGCCTACTGTTTCAGATATTTTCTACCAATGTGATTATGTAATAACCCTTTTTGGGCTTTTATTTGTCAATAAGATTTCATTAAACAGACACGAGAGATTAGTAGATTACCATCTATTGCGCAAACACCATTAGAGAGAGTTCAGAGAGAGTGAGGGACAGAGAGAAGTTCAGAGTGAGAGTGAGGGAGTGAATAGAATGAGAGAGAAAAAATAATAAAACATTAAAAGAGATGACATGGCAGCGTGTTTTACGCCAGCTCCTGATACAATGTCTTCTCATTATGTATATGATAGTATTTTCCTACAAATACATGAAGGTAGCAAGGTTTGGTTAGAAAGGATAAGCAAAAACCAATAGCAAAAGAAACTATGGCTTCCATGACTTTCATTGTCATTTGTTCTCTCCCAGAGGCCTTAGCAATAAGAGATCATCACTTTCTATCATCGCAACCGCCGGTGCCCGTTCTTGCCACTCGTCATGGCCATTTCCGGTCATTTCCTCCAATTTTTAAAAGTCCTTCCATACCATCAACTCCTACTTCGTCATCACCACCACCGAGCTAAGAAATTAATACTACACTTTTTGGCTTCATTTCTACAAAATTTGCGCATGATCTTTACTCAATTAATGCAGGATTAAAAGCCCATATGCATGAATAAAGAAGAGTACTCAACTGTTCATCTTCATCCTCTAAATCTATCAAGAGTTACGTGGAAATCCGATAATGTAATCAAAAGTATGCTTTCTGTTGGAAATTATGTATGCTTTCTGTTTGTCTCAAAAAAAAAAAAAAAGGAAAAAAAAAAAAGGAAATTTAGATAGTATTGCAATGCCAACAATAAATAGTAGAGAAAAAGTTATAGGTGGCTCGTATGAAATTAATTGTACTTTGTACCCACCACTTTTCTTTTTTCTTTTTTATTTATTTTTGGTAAAAGGTATGACCATTTTCAAAGAAATAATTATACACATATGCAAGCATGCATATTTTCATCAGTTCTTGGATAAACAAGAATACAATTTTTTTTTTATTTAAAAAATAAAAAAAATCATTCAAACAATTGTCCACCACTCATCACTTCACCAAATTGTGATAAATGTTGTGGTTGTATAACTACAATATAAAACCATATGACCTTGGAAAGCATTTCCATCCAACTTGTCAAAGAGATAACTTTTTTTATTTAGATAGTTATAATATGCTGCTAACCCTACAAGTTGAATTCTTTTCTCCTTAGACCTTTAAGTACTTTGTATATGGAAATGTGCCAATTAAACTACAAAATTTTTATTGTGTATTGTGATTCATGAACAATGCATCCCAGATTCCACACATTTGGAAAACGAAAAATCTTAAACGCCAAAAATATTTGACTTGTTTACAACTTTTAAATTTTTTTTGGTAAAATTATAATTTTATTCAACTTTTTTTTTTTAAAGTCTAATAAACCAATAAAAACAAGCTCTAAGCTCTACCAAACTATCACAACCAATGGCAAATACAAAGTAGCTTCCATACATGACTCATTGTCACACCCACTAATCGAAAAAGACAGTATCCTACACGCAAAAAAGCATATTTTGTCAAGAATAAACCACACGCAACGTTAAGATTTTCCACATCACAGAGATATATATTTATGGGTTTCACAGCAGGTATAGAAGGATAAGCAATTACACCAATATGGCAAAAGAAAACGTAGCATCCATGACTTTCTTTGCCACTGCCTGTTCGTTTATAGTGATTGTTAGTCTCATTAGTTTGCTCCCAGAGGCCTTAGCAAGAAAACCACTATCACCGCCACCACCTCCCAAAGATTTCTCTGGCATCCACAACGTTTATGCTATATCACCATCACCACAACCAACACTGTCTTCTTCTAAATTGACATTAACACCAACATCATCATCACCACCACCTACTAAGTTGGCCTCACCACCACCTTGCGATGAATCCACATCACCACCACGAGGCCAATAAATTTAAGGTAAATTTTAAATACAATTTCTTAGTTGCAATACATTTTATTCTCTAATCATGTTCAAATACATGTATGTACAGACCAATACAAACTATACCATACAAATAATATAATCTTTTCTAAGTAAAAATCAAGTATTTTAATTTAATTAAGAGACTAATATACTACATCTAAGGAATTGTACCTAAATTTATAAATAAATTTATACTACACCCTTTTAACTTTTATAACTTAGCCCCTTAAGAGCACTCACACTGAACATTGCATAGTAGAAGAAGTTGTCAATTTTACACAACTCTTTGCTCAAAAACTACACACATCAGTCCGTCTATAATACTATATATATATATATATATATATATTATTATTACAATAACCGTGTATTACATGGTTACTATAACTTTCTATTTTATTATTTTAATATTTTTTCTCTTTCTTCTCTAAATCTTGTCAGAAGTCTCTCTTCTCTTTACTCTTTTTAATGTAAAAAAATAAAAATAAAAAAGCAAGAGAGAGCGGCTGCTGGTAGGTGAAATGATAAAAAGTAAAAAATAAAAAAATATTTAAATAAAGTATAATATATAATAGATAATATGATGTTGACGTTGATGTTTCTACAAAATGTTTGTATAAAATAGAAAAAAGTAAGTTTTTAAGTTAAAATTGACGAAAGATTTTAGAAAGACTGATGTGAATATTCTAATGAAACCATTAGTCTAATATGTTTTTGTATACAATAATTGCCATTTATGAAACAAGAAAACAATGATATTGAACCACAAAGCTCTTGACTTATTAACTCTTTCCATGATAATCCAATATACTCCTCCAATGATTTACTAAAACACAAATTACCGAATGCCACAATTAACATATATTTTACTATAGTATTTGCTCTTAATTTACTTCTATGCAGGAATAAAAGCCGCTCTGCATGTGTAAAGAAGAGTGTTCATCCTCTAGAAGATAAAGTCTCTCAAGAGTTACATGGCAATGCGATAATGTAATAAAAATATATGTATCAAGTGAGAAGAAAGGAAATTAAATATGCTTTCT
This sequence comes from Quercus suber, assembly GCF_002906115.3. Lineage (NCBI taxonomy): Eukaryota > Viridiplantae > Streptophyta > Magnoliopsida > Fagales > Fagaceae > Quercus > Quercus suber. The sequence continues at coordinate 605,350 of NW_027069595.1, read as the reverse complement.
GTTGTAGTGATATGATGTTCAATGATTTGCTCTGTATTTATTAATTTTTCTTTTTAGATAGAGTGAGGAACATATTTTTTGATCGGCTATATATGTTAGTGGTTTGGTTTGTCAAATTCTAAAATCCAAGATATGTTAAAATCGTCAAAGGTTCCTTGTAATTCAATTGTATTTTCCAGTCTCATTTATAAGAAGAGCTAATATTTCACATTTGAATTCTCCTCTGTCACTTGTTATACCAATTGAATGATAAAATATTTTAATAAAAAAAATTGTATTCAATTTATGATTTGCACAGTGCTTTATGGATAAGTGCATCTCCAATAGAATAGGTAAAGCCAAAATATAGAAAATGAAACCAGAAAAAAGAGGTAAAACGAGCTCCAATAGCTCCTTTAAAACTCAAAAAGGTTTTTTCTAATGAACAGTCATTCTCCAAACCTGATGTGCTACTGTTCATTAGCAAAAGAATAAAACATAATAAAAAATTAGCAAAGAAATGAGTGGGGATGACGGTATGAGAATATGTGTGTTAAAAAATAGATAAATAATGAATGAAAAAATAATATTCAAATGAGATAGAGAAATAATAGAGAATCTATTAAAAGATATATTTGAAAAAGAATATAAATAAAAGGTAAATGTCACTATCTAAACAATACAAAAATATAAAAAAACTACTGGAGAAGCTCTAAAGAAGGGATAACAAAATTCTCAATCTCAAGAGCTACTTCGCATGGGTATACTAGAAGAATTATCTGATAAAGCTGTAGAGATCCATGTGAAGGCCCATAAGAAATTAGATCGAGCAAAGAGCCGAGACTTGTCAGCTTCAGTCCTAACCCATCAGGCCTAATATCCCATATTCCGAGCCCAGGCCCTAAGTTTTTAGGGCTTATCTGGGCTGTGATATTAGGCCGACTGGACTACATTTTTGTTTTTTTTTTTTTTTTTTTGATAAGTACATTTTTGTTTCTTATTATTATACAAATGAGAAATCAAGAGTGAGTGACCGTTTAATACAATAATATTATATGTTCTTCTTTTTTTCACTATTGTTTAATTTTTTTTACGTGCATAAGCACGAGTTTCAACTTAGTTTATTTTTATGAAAATATAAGTTTTTAAGATTTTGTATTTCTTAATACTATGAGCGAAGATTGAAAACTAAAAATACTGTATCAAAATAAATTTAAAATGTGTGAATAATATAGTAAGACTCATTTTTAATGAAAAAGTTGCTGAAAAGTGAAGTTTGTGAGTCCCGTGAACAGTGCATGTGACCTACTAGGGCACACTACAAGAAAAGTCAACAATCAAGGCCTTAAAAAAAAGAAAAAAAAGGAAACGCAGACGCAAAACACGCTGCATTTCAGCTATCTAAACCGCACCGAGGAAGTTAATTTTTAGGGCAAGGAAATCCAACTGAGAGGATGGTCTATCACTTTTACGAAGGACTACATAGCAAACTAACAATGCAAGTGGAGAAAAGCTTTAAGATGGTTGAGACCATGTATGGGTGTGCTTAGGGTGTTGAGGGCATCCTCTCTAGCAGCGAACATTTTTTTTTTTTTTTTTGAGAAACAACAGCGGCTTCTTCTTCTGGATGCATGTCTTTTTTTAACAAGGAAGTTGATAGTCATACAATGTATATGTTCTTGACAAGATTATGATCGTGTGTAATACTTCTTAGTCTTGTATTTGAAAAATCATTAACATGTTAATGTTTTATTAGATGCTGTAAATAATACGGTGTTTTATCAGATCCTCAAAGGGTTTTTTTTTTTTTTGTTTTTTTTTCTTTTTCTTTTTTTCTTTCTTGAATAGGATCCTTGTAGAAATTAATTTATTACAAACTTCTTAAAATATCCTTAATTAATGCAACATTAAAATGAAAATTGAATAGTAAATTTAAAATAACAAAGTTCAAACATTTAAGAATGTAAAGTCAACAAACTTATCCCTTACATTTTAAGCACATGCATGTTTTGTATCAAATAACTTCTTTCCCACTAATAACTCTTCTTTGTTGCTAATAACATTCTTCTTGCTCCTCTTCTCAACATCCTATATTGACAATAAATAAAAACCTCTTACATACTTTTATAATTATCTATTTTTTAGAAAAAAATTTATATTGATTGAAGTTTTTTTTTTTTTTAAATGAATGGGAAAATATTATTAAAAATTCCAGAGGGCAAAATACAAAAAGAAGGAGCAATGCCTAGCTAAACGGCAGAGCCTCCTCACTTATTACAAGAGAAGTGGTCATGCCCAAAATTAATCAAAAGATCCTTAATAAGAATTTGCTAGAGATTAACAAGCCAATGAATGAGCTGCTTTATTCGCATCATGTTGACCCAAGCAACATCTAAATCAACAAATCTAGCGATTAAGGCTTTTCATCAACAACAAAATTAACTAATCATCATGAGATTGAAGAACTTTGGGCTCTTGACGCGTACATGCAAGACTTTGAGTCTTCTTCTATGATCACTTTTTTGAAGTTTGCTTGGGAAACTAGTTGTAATGACTATAGGATGGCCTTGGCTTTAGCTTGGACAGAAGTGATGGTACTCTCTTTCTTGGATACAACAAAGAACAACAACCCTTTTTAATCTCTGGCCACCACTGCAATAGTAGAACTCACTTTACCAATGGCTACATCACACTTGAGCTTGATTTAATTCTGATGTGGTTTAGACCATCTTCCTTCTCTCCTCGGGGGCTTTAGGGACATGATCTTTTAATAGACAAGTGCTCAAGGAAAATCTTATATAGACTTTTACAGACTTGCTCATAAGATAAGACTCTAGCTTCAAATAAGGTTTGATTTCCACTTATAATTAGTAAATCCGTTGAACATTTCAATGTATTTTTTTCTTCTACTTCTTCTTCTTCTTCTTCTTCTTCTTCTTCTTCTTCTTTTTATTTTTTATTTTTTTTTTTTAATTTTTAACTTAGAAGTTACAACGGATCCTATTTTAATCTTAATTGCATAATCTTTTGCTCAAATATGCTATAAATGAACTAAGCTATTTATGAACAACTCTAACTTGGTTCAAGAAAAAGCTTGTTTATATTTATTTGTTTGGAAAATGAGCCAAATTCAAGCCTTAAGTTTAGACTCGGTTATTAAATGAGCCAAACTCAAACATAAATACATAATAATATATTCATGAACATGAGATCTCAATTTAACTATGTAAGGACTCAATTTGAATTGAATGTTAGGTTTTCAGCCCAACAAGCCCAAACAATACATTTATAGAGAGTGGGCTGAAAGGCTTAGGTGCTGGCCGTTGATCACCATGGCCAAACTTATCTCAAAAAATGGCTAAGTGTTTTCTTACAAATGGGGGAATCCTCCTCGGACTGTGGCCGAGGAGGCCCTTTTCTTTTCCCCTCCTTTCTGGCTTTACTAGCTCTTCTTTTATAGTTTTCATCTTCCTATCTCTTGCTTCCATCTGTTGATTGCCTATTCGCCTTCCTTCTGGTCATCCATCCCATCAGAGGCCTTATCGGTACTTAAGTGGCTCACTCTGATCAACGTTATCCTGCCAAGGGGTTACCTCCCCATTAATGCGGCCAGGAGGGTTAGTTGAGCGCATTAAATGCGAGAGTGACAGCTTACTTTGGGGTTAGCCACTCCCTGAAATCACTTTTGTCAGGCCGAGGACAAGGTATCCTATCTCAATTTAACTATATATAATATTATATTTTTATATGTATACTTGTCTAAAATTATATTTATATAAACTTAAATTATATTGTATAAGCTTTTCAATAGGTTTATATGATATTAAATTATTTATAATATATTGATGATATAAACAGTCTATTTGTAGTAAAAATTTATAGAATTGGGAATAAATAAAATATTTGAATCATAGTTTCACAATATACAAGAAAAGAATAAGTTAATCAAATTGCTTATGAATAAGTTTGAATTTATTTAACAAGAAAATAAGTTAAACTTAAACATAAAATCCTATTTGATGGTGAGCTCAAGTTAAGTAATTCAAAAGTTGTAAAAAGCTGGGTAAATGACAAAAATAGTAGCATGAAAGGTGAAAACCCTAGTGAGTCACGGGGTGTTGGAATTCTAACACTTGATCTTTCTTTTTCTCCCATGCCCACAATTTTAATAATCTATTGCTTTTACATTTTGTAAACTTCAATTAGTTAAATCACCCATTCACCCCACCTCATCACCTCACTGCCCATTGAAAACAATAAAAAGGGGGCAGCCAACCATCTCGGTCCCCTTGGATACCCAAAAACCAAGTTTAACCCAAATTACAATAATACCCTTACATCAATACCCCCAGATTCCGGGTCAACCCAACAAACAAATAAAGGTTCAAGAAGACATAAGAGAGCTCAGCTTATACTACAATACTAAACTTCATACGTGTACCCTTCTATTTCGGGTACAATCAAAAAAGGCCAAAAAGTCTTAAAAAGTAGTATTTTTTATAGCCTTCCTCAATGACTAATTGACCATATGAGAGACTCACTCTCACACACATTTCACTTTATCCACCACACTCCACCACAAAAAAACAGACACACACACCCTTCTCAGTCAAAAAACACATAGTCCCAGATTACCTACCGTCCTTTCTTTCTCTGGATTACAACAAAGACAGTAACAATAACCCTTCACCAAAAAAACCCAAAAAAACAAAAAAAGTAGAGACTCAGACACAGAGAGAGAGAGACACTTTCACACTTGTTATAGTTTTATAGAGAGACTTGTCTGAGTGAAACCCCAGTTCCAATTTTTTGGGTTTTCTTTTATCCTATCATTTATTTTATTTTTTAATTTTTTACCCATTTTTCCCCCAAAATCTGATCCACCCCAGATTTTATTTTAATTTAATTTCAATTAAATTAAATTAAAAATGTGTGCTTTCTCTGATTCTTGATCCCAACCCTAAACCCCTTTTTGATTTTAGCCCCTTATATCTTTATGGCTCCAAAATCTTCAGGTAAATCTTTTTGTTGTTAAAATTGTTTACTTATTTTTGCTTATATATGTCTGATTTTCTATTTGGTAGCTCAGAAAGTGTGGAAAAGATAATGGGTATGTGTGTTAATTTGAGTAGCTGGTATTTTTTTGTTTGGTCTTGTCTGGTTAGAATTTATTTTTTTTTAATTATTATTTCCTTTGTTAGGTCTGATTTTCTGTTTGGTAGATGAGAAAGTTTGGTAAAGGAAAATGTTATGATAATTTCAGTGTTGGATTTTTTTTTAATAAAAAAAAGTATGAACTTTTCTAATTTCTAGTTAGTGAAGCCCAATGGTGAAGCTTTAAAAGAAAAGAAAAGAAAAATTGCTTAGATATGTTTGCTGATTTTCATTTTGGTTGTTGAGTGAGTGGGAGAAAGGAAAAGGGTTGTTAATAACAGAGTAAGACTTGTTATTTTCATGATTTTTTGTCCTTTTTTTTAGTTGAACTGCTTTTTTCCCCCAGTATTTTGAAGGATTATAACAAAGTGAAAATTTTGAGATGCTTATATTTTCTTTTGATTTTTCTTAATTTTCCTGACTAACAAAAGCACAAGCACATGCATCTTGCTTTAGGGTTCTGTGAGTTTTAAGCTTAATTAGTTTTTCTTACTTTATTGCCTGCAAAGTGAAAACTTGGATCGTAATTCAATATCCTTTCTTGATATTTGACATAGAAAAAACTCACTTAGCCTTAGTATTGGGTGTTTGTTTTGATGTGTTTTGAGTTCTGTATATGATTAACTTAGCTTATGTGATGATTAGAGGTTATTACTTGACAAAAAATGAAATTGTACACTTAGAATTGAAGTAGCTTCTTATATGGCTGTCTTCTCTCAAAAGGCTTAAAAATATTCCTTGTCTGCGGGATATTTATCATTATGTATTGATTGCATTTTTGATGGTGTGGGACTTCATTTTTCTGACAATGAGCCTAATGCAGGTGGTTCAGGTGTTGCTACAATGTTGTGAGCTATTTTTGACATATAACCGGCTGAGTTAGGGTTTTCTGTCAAATATCGATGGTTGCAAAGGGCTAGTGGAAGTATGGACTGTTTCCAGACTGTTGGTCGTCTAAAGGGTAAGTTTTTCAATATATCTCAATTGGTGATGACTATTTCACCTAGGCATAAGAAAACATCTATACCAAAGTTTACCTCTTTGAAATAAAATTTTATTGTTACTTGTCTAGACTTGCTCTGTGGTGCTAGTTCACTACTGTAATGCTGCAATGACCATGAGATTTCGGTGTACCTTAGGTTAATTTTTTTACTTTCATTTTTTTCCTGAAAACTTTGCTTGAGCCAGTGATATTTGAGCACAGTGTTTTGTAGTATCATGTTGAAAGTTTAGAAAGAATTATGGACTTGCAGTTTATGCCTTGACTCCTCGTTTCTTTTTAATTTCATGTTATTTGACCATTAGCTCTAGCTCTACTTCTTCTCAAAAAAAAAAAAAAGTAAAAAAAAAAAAAACTGAACTATTTGAGAGTTGTAGTCTGAGCTTTCCATGTGTAGTGAGTGAACTTTCTAAGTATTAATTCTTATCTCCCCAAAAATCTGGAATTTGCCATATGCTTCCCATATCTTGTGATGAATGATCATGTTCCTTTCGACAATTTGAGGGTGGGGGGGAATACATGCTCACACTTGTGTGCTTACACACACACACACACACATGTAGGCAATATTATGCCATTGTCAAAGGAGTTTCTGCTTTGCCGATTTATGCTTGTAACCAAATGAATGACATCCCAGTTCTCTCTCTCTCTCTCTCTCTCTCTCTCTCTCTCTCTTGCATGAGCATGGGTTTGTGCATGCATTTGTTCATTTTCCATATGGTTCATGTATTATTCTTTCCTGAAAGAAATAACATGACATATGTCACTGCTGAAGGCAAGCTTATATATTTTGCAGGTTCTCTGTGCCATCAGTTATTATTATTCATCATTTGGTTATCCAGTTTTCAAGAATTGGTGGCAGTGAAGACACTGCTTGAGCCTGTCAACGTTTCTTCCTTGTCTGAGCTAGCTAGTTCACCTAGTAGTGGACTGTTTGATCCCATAGAAATATCACCTTCTGTCATTCCCCACTACCCGAATCCTGTTGAACCTTTGCCACCAATGTACCCTGTCTTTCCAAACCGATATGAGCCAAATATAACAGGAAAATGTCCTGTAAATTTCTCTCTTATGTCAAGTCTCATGGACAAAACAGCATCTGATTGTGCTGATCCTTTGGCGGCACTTTTACAAAATGTAATATGTTGTCCACAGTTAAGTAGTTTTCTCCACCTCTTCCAGGGTTTCTACAGCAATAACTCTGATAAGTTGGTTGTCCAAGATGCTGTTGCTAATTATTGTTTTACGGATATCATTAGTATCTTAGCTAGTAGAGGGGCAGATAGTAACGTACCTACAATTTGCTCCGTTAAATCATCGAATCTTACAGGTGGGTCTTGTCCGGTGAAGGATGTTGTTACCTTTGAGAAAACAGTGAATACAAGCAAATTACTGGAGGCCTGCAGCACTGTTGATCCTCTTAAAGAGTGTTGTAGACCTGTTTGCCAGCCTGCAATTATGGAGGCTACTCTTAAGATTTCAGGAAGACAATTGATGATGGATGAGAATAAAAATATGGTAGGGGAGCTTAATCATAGTGATCCTCTTGCTGATTGTAAAGGAGTGGTTTATTCCTATCTTTCAAGGAAACTTCCGTTGGATGACGTAAATAATGCACTTCGAATATTCTCTACCTGCAAAGTTAACAAAGGTACATGAAAAGAGTTTCAGTATTTCATGAATTTTTGCAGTGCTTGTTTAATGGTATACTAGCAACATTTGATTCTGGAAATAGCTTATTTATAAGAATCTGATTTTGTCTTCCTCTTAAATGATTTTTTGCAGAATTTGGTATTGGCTTTCATTTGATCTTAATCACTATGTTTTTATTATCTAATATTGAACAGTTGCCAATGGAACTGCATGCGTATATATGTAAGTGTGTGCATGTTCATGTCTGGGACTCTGGCTTTTAACATAAGATTTAAAACTTCAGATTGTTTGTTCTAGTGCAAAACCAAAAAAGTCTTGATAAGCTGCCCAGCTATCAGAAAGAAACATGATTAGTGGTTTTTTTTTTTTTTTTTTTTTTTTTTTTTTTTTTTTTTCTGGGGGGATAAGAAAACATGATTAAACTCATTTTAAGTATCTACATAAACACTTGATTTTGAGTTTGGCTATCTGTTTTTGTCATTCTTAGTGTACTTTTGATATAATTCGAAATGTGCTGTTTCTTCTTGTGGTTTGTTATATATACTGGTTCACTTTTACTTATGTTCTACAAGTTTTTAATCATTTAACTAAATGAAGTAAACATTTCCTCTGCAGTTTGTCCTTTAAGTTTTACGCAGCCTTCGAAGTAATTGAAGCATGTCGTAATGTAGCTGCTCCCAGTCCTTCCTGCTGTAGCTCGTTAAATACTTATATTGCTGGGATACAAAAGCAAATGTTGATTACAAATAGACAAGCTATAATCTGTGCAACAGTGTTTGGGTCCATGTTACGGAAAGGTGGGATTATGACAAATATTTTTGAGCTTTGGACGTTGACTTGAAAGATTTTAGTATGCAAGGTACACAGTGATGTATTGTTGATCTTCTAGTTCTGTGCACTTGATTATCCCTCTATTTTATCTGACATAGTACTTTTTTTCTGTTTTGTGGATCTATGTTTGCCCTGGAGCAGTATTTGGACAAGGTTTGCTACTATTTTTAATTCCTTTCTTCTACCATCGTCCTTATTATTTTTATGGACATAGTACCAATTCATTCCTGTTTACTTATGAAAAAATGATCAGTGTTAATGTTCTAACAATTATTTAGTATTTAGAGTTATTTAGTATTTGTTACCTAACAATTATCTTGGTTTTCATTAAAGGACTTATATTAATGTCAAATGTTAAGAATAGGTTGAATGATATTAACCACCATTTGAAGTAATTCAAGAAAAATTCCAGTGCACTTTAGAGTTTTAGGGTGGGTTTTCTGTTTCCATTTAACAAACATTGATGAAAGTGGTCATGTATAAAAGAGTCAGCATGCATAGAAGTTCTAAAGAAAATGAGTGATGTAATAATCTATCATTTTGGTTTTTATTAACAGCAGGGTGTCTACTTCGAAGCTTGCCTGATGATGTGTTATTTGACAACGCAACAGGCGTCGGCCTTGTATGTGACTTGACTGACAACACTGCAGCACCGTGGCCTTCGTCATCCTCAATGTCGTCCATGTCTTTTTGTGCACCTGGTAACTGATTGGAACAGCCTGATTCTTATCGTTTTATTTCTTCATAGTTCTAAGAGATCGATATAATTGACAGTGATTAGCATAATTGCAGTTTCTTTTATTGTCCATATCCTTATTGCTGTTTTTGAATTCTGCAGAGATGTCATTGCCTGCACTACCAACATCACAGACTTTAAAAAATCCTGGTGTGTACCATTGCTTTGTGCAATTTCTAGCTCTTGTGAATTTCCTGTCATTTGTTCCACTCGTGTAAGCCTTAAACAAGGCCATATAAAGGAGCAGAGAAAAAAATGTGCATAAAATAAATAAAAGAAGGCTGGCCTCTTCAACAAAAAGTTGATGTGATAAAAATAAACCTTGGCTTTTAAGAGAAAGGTGGAGCTCTCTGTCCAAAAACATTTCAGCCAGCCCAAACAACACACACACACACCACACCACACACATATATATGGGTAAAATATAGTTGACACCCTGAGGTTTAGGCTTAATGCCAACATGGTCCAAGACTTTTTAATTGACCAACTTGGTCCTTAATTATTGTGAGAAAGAGGAGAAAAATGAGTAGCGGTTAAGGAGCGAAGTTGGGTTTAGGACCAAGTTGGTCAGTTTTGAAAAGCCTTGGACTTGACTGGTATTATCCTAAACCTCAGAGGTGTTGTCTGTATTTTACACTATATCATATGTGTGTGTGTGTGTGTGTGTGCGTATTATTTTATTTCTTGAGAAAAAGCCCAAAGAAATATTATAGATGAAAGATGGTTGATGCTTTTTGAAAATGAATGTAACTGTTGGTGTTTAACATTGTAGACGTTAGAATTAACAACGATTCATATAAAGCACAAAATTATATATGGAGAGAAATAACATCATTTGCATTAATAGTTTTGATCATTTGTCGTGTATTACAAAAAGCAAAAGCATAATTAAGATTTAAGTGTCGCAAGAAGCAAAAGCATATCAATTTGATGAGGCAACTAGTCTTGGTAAGATTTAAGTTCCAAATTATACATATTGAAACTTCTTTTACAACAGAACATCATTCAATAATTTTCTTCAAGATCAATATTTTGCCAAGCCATCTTTTTGATTATATGACCTACATATGTTCATCAATACTTGTCAAATATCAATGTAACCGAAAATTAAGAACTATTTAATAAAGAAAATTTTCATAATTAAGATTTTTAAACTCCTATAAATTTATAGAACAGATGACTGAAATGAGTTTTGGGCTTAATGGTAAATGACATCAGGTCTACTGTATATTTAGCATGCATGAGAAGTATATTGAAGATGGGTAATCTAATGGTAGTCAACAAAATATTTAGTCTCTTGTAAGTGTTACACTAGGTAACATGTACCCAGTATGTACCTAAACGTTCTTCCTGGGCATTTATTGTGGTCTGCATTTTGTATGGTTGGTGAGACAACATGATAGAAAATGACTTGCTGCTAAAACTACCTTAGGCTGAATTAAGCGATTTAGAGTTTCAATAGCTCCCCTTTTTTCCCATAGATAACATTTCTGACTTATAATTATGATGCTATGTGCAGGCTGTCGAAGTGGTGAGTTAGAAATGCTGGTACCCATTTTTTCATTTTTTGTTTTCACTACATTGTTGTTCTGAGAAGCTTTAGCTTGGGTTGAGCTGGTTTGAGTTAAGGGTTTTTGGAAATTGATTTTGTGTGGATTTTGCATGTATATTTTGAATAGCCTCCATGTATAGCAGCCTCTCTCTTCTCTCTCTCTCTCTCTCTCTCTCTCAAGCATAATGCCAGGTTAAGGGACTGATAAAACTATGGTTTAAATACAATTCACTAACATATTGCAATGTTGTAGAAGGTCCTTGGCGTTTTTTTTTCTTGGGTATGTAGACATGCCTTGGGTGGTACTTGAACAAGGGCCTTTGGAGGAACAGCTTGCAAATGGGAAAAACATCATATGGGGATAACGCTAAAAGTGTGAAGGTGATTAGGATGTCCATTTGTTAATCCTTGGGTTCTGGATGAAAGTTTGGCAACAGTAGCAAGCATATGCATCTCTAAAACCCAACCAACAAAAATATAAAAATGGATATTGCACTTCAAATTATTATTATTTTTTTTTAATCTATAATTTCCCTATATCTTTAGAAAAAGTGTCCTTGATTTTGATGAATAGGAATATCATATCCAAGATGTTAAAGAGTTTTTATTTTCCCGATAAAAGTTAAGATGATCAAGATTTTAAAAGAACCTTTATCACTAATGCTTAGCAAAATATTAATATTCCTTCCTGCTTATAAAAATTTTACGCATTTCCCCCTTTTAGATGTCTCAAAAACGTTTTGTGGATAAAAAGTAATCATTCTTTTTGTATACTTTTGCTACCGTTGCAATGTTTTAATTTACTTTTCTAATTTGAAATAAAAGAGGAGAAAATATTAAAAATTGCATAAAGCTAAAGGAGGTGAAGATACCAATTTTTTTTTTTAAAAAAAAAAAAGGTGAAAATCCCTTTTATTACTATTATTATTATTATTATTATCTTTAAGACTTATTTATTAAAAAAATTCAATATATAAAAGCACCTCCTAAATGATCTTCTAATTTGAAAATTTGGAATTAGAAGCTCTGAAGTTTTAGAAATACTCAAATTGATACTTCAGTCTTTCATCTTCATAAATTCTATTTTTATTGAAAAAAATATATTTCAGAATATATTTATAAAAGATATGTTTTTAAATTAAGATTTAATCAAATATTTATTTCTCTTATGCTCTTTCTTTTACCGAGGGAGACATTTAGATATGGAAGGACCAATTTAGGTATTTCTCAAAGTTTGGGCTCTTCTAATTTCAAATTAGAGAAATAGATGGTCAATTTGATTTTGACCTGAAGTTCAGGTGTGTTTTTTCATTTTACCTTTTAAAAAAAAGGTTTAAATTACAAATTTGGTTTAAAAATCAATTGATCTTTCAAGTAGTTGTATCAATTTACTCAACTTTCAAAGTAAAGTCAATATAATTCTTGAGTCGGCACTATTTAAAATTTTAAAAAATCAATTGATTTCTCAAATAGTTGTATCAATTTACTGGACTTTCAAAATCAAGTCAATATGATCCTTGAGTCTCCTGGCCATTTAAATTTCAACGAAATAAAATAATTCAAATTGACTAGGTTTTAAAAGTTTAATTTTCATCCTATTTATCATGTAAATTAATTTCTTAAAAAGTTAAATAGATTCAAGGTTTAAGTTTGGACTACATAAAAATTAATAATAATAAAAAACTAATTAATATTTTAATCTAATGATAAAGAGAAATTGACTCCTTCGATTGGTATGTATTTATCTCAAAATTAACCTAAAATTTTTGCTAAAAAAATAAAGAAGACTTTTTTGAAAATTAAACAAATTGTAGGTTTCAAACTTTCAATTAACTCAACTATTAAAAGTTTCTTATTATCAAATTGTGGAACTCAAAACTAATTGACAAAGAACAATTATCATGAATGAGATATTATAGGTACCCATATATCCTACTTCTATCTATGAAAAGGAAAATAAAACAAATTGAAGTTTTAGCCATCTTAGAGCTATGAATAACAACGCGAAAATCAAACACAAAAAATGAACATGCGCCATATTGTTAATAGCAAATAAAAAAAATAAAATAAGGTAAGTGTTTGACCAATCCAGGATCAATGAAAGCTTGTTTCAATTAAAAAAAAAAAAAAAAAGCTTGCTAATTTTTTTTTTTTTTAATAAGGAAAAAGAAAAAAAGAGTCAAATTTTGTGTGTACGTACGAAGCATTATTCAATTTAACGGCTCTAACGGCTCGGCTTCTAAACCCTTCCTTCCTTCTCTGCCTGAATTCAAACCTAAACCCTAACCCTCTCTCTCTCTCTCTCTCTCTCTCTCTGTGAAACCCTAAAATCAAGCACGCATATGGCCACTACGGGCTTCTACCAAACGAATATCGATTCGGTTTATTCACAGATTAAGCACGAAGAGAAGCAGATCAGACTCAATAGAAGGTCAGCTTCTTCTTCTTCTTCTTCTTCATTTATTTATTTATTTTTTTTCCGGCTTGTGAGTGAGAAAGTTTGTATTCTTTTTTACTTTTCTAGATGTAAATTGCGGCATTTGATTTTCTTAATAATGGGTTTTACTTGTAAAGGGATTTTACAAATTGGGTGTTAAATAAATTGATGCTTTATTTATGGTATTTTATTAATGTACACCAATGCTTAATAAATTTTCTGTATTTTTTTTTTTTTTGGGGGGGGGTGGGGGTGTTGTGAATGAGAAAGTTTATATTTATATTTAATTTATTTTTTATTTTTTTTGCTATGTAAATTGAAGAATTTGAATTTCTTAGTTATGGTTTTACTTGTAAAATAGGGATTTTTGTGGTACATTATACATACTGTTGTTTATAATTCATTACCCCATTTTTCTTCTCTTTAGTTTGTGCATGATTTTATCATTCTTTTGGATCAGATAGTTCTTGTATGTGCTAAATATGTGAAATAACATGCAGATGGTTGGTGGGGCTTCCTACATCCAAATCTAACCCAAAGAAATTTGGAGGACCCAATGTCTTGAAAAATAGGCAAGTGCAAGAAATTTTCTTTATATTGCTGCTTGTTTGTTTTCTGGTCGAAGCCCAGTTTTATTTCACAATAATAAATGGTTTTGGTGTTGTCTCCTCAGGTCTTTACCCGAGTCTTTGCTTAGGGAAGATGATGTAAGTTATTCTATTTCAAAAATGGCGCTATCGTTTAACATTTTTTTTCCTTTTTTGGGATCCTTATATATTTACTTAGATTACTTGATATGGATGAAGATCTAAAGCATATTATATTATTCTGTGAACTCTACGAAGATATAACATTTTATGTTCTACGTAGACTATTAATGGGCCAGTTTAATAAAATCTTTTCTATGAGACTATGAAGGTTTCTATATGCTTGCTATTTCTTTTTCTTAGTTTAGGATTGGTTTGGTAATAGTGGTGATTCATGAAGCATATATAAGGACCTATATTGATTGAGTTTAAAAGGGTTTTAAGGTTAGCATGGATTTCTTACTTTTTTTTATTTTTTTTTTATTTTTATAAAATTGCTAGTGAAATTGCTAAATAGGTTGACCTTCAAAATCTTTTATTATTATTATTAGTAAGCTACTCTTTTTGATAAGAATTTTATTAGTTAGTTGCTCATGCAGTAGGTTTTGAACTCACGACTGGGGTCTCCACCTGTTCATATTGGGGGAAACACCATTTGAACCAAAGCTCATTGGTGACCTTCTAAATTCTGTGGGCTCATAAAAGTGAAATAGGTTAAACCTTGTAACTCCCAGCCATTTGGTGTAATATATATTTTAATGAATATATATATATATATAAAGATATTGTAGAAGGAGGATTAAATTATAAGTAGAAACATTACTTACATCAGTCATTTTGAATGTAATGAAACTACATAGGAATTAATTGAGAAGAACTCACTCATTCATTTGTAGTACCTTGGATAATATCTCTTTGTTCTCCCTGTTAGCATTTAACGTTATGCATTGCACCGTTGGATAAGCAATTTTTTTTTCTCAGTGTTTTACTAAATTATTTTTAATAATCTTATTTTCAGATATTCTATGAGAATGTAAAAACACGCGTTGAAGAAGCCTTTGGAGCATGTAAAGTCGGAGTGCATAATGCTACTAAAGTTGATTTGGAAATGTTTGACACCCACAATTTAACAAGAATAATTTTCTCATGCCTTGATGAATTGAATAATAGAGGTCTTTACCTTCTTACTCTGATACTTACAGGAGGCTCAGTAAAGTTTGAGAAAACTCGTTGGAAGATGAAGAAGGTAATTGGAGATCATATTCCAAAAGTTCTTAAAAGCCAAAATCATAATCATCATCAAATGGAAATTTATAAGCAGCTATCCCAAATTCTTAATGATCCGCAAAATTTCCGAAAGAAATGTGTGACGTTTTTGACTCCCAGATCCCAGTTTCATCATACTGCTGTAACTAATGTCCTGCATGGATTAGAGAACTTGCCTATTGAGATCCTGATTGCAATGAACAGGAAGCTTAAAGGTTCCAAAGTAAGCATGCCTCAGTTGTCCACTCGCAAAAGTGGATGGAATCGAAAAGATTTAATTATACGAGTGAGGAATACTAGTGAAAAAATGCTTTCAGAACTTGGTGTAGGAGATGAGCTACAAGAGCCATTAGCCAAAGCAATGGCAATACCAGGCTTATTGCTGAAGATAACACCAGGTTTTCAAAATTCCTCCATAACAGATTTCTATCCAGTCTCTTCAGAAATAAGAACCTTGCAGAATGAGATATCGAAGGCTATTTGGTTACTAAAGACAAGGGTTAGGTTTTCAGAGTTGAAGAACTTGCAGCTTCTGCTAGACCCAAGTGCAAAAGTATCAAATCGGAGTTTACGCACAGCAATAAGGAAAATGTTAACTGTATATCTTGTTGAGTGCAGTGATATGGATACCATTCCAAAGTCGCTATTGGAAACTCTTGCTGTTATTAATAGGTATTCTCGAAGTACACTGCTTGGATGCTTCAGAAAGGAGGAAATTGGGGAGGAAATTGAATTAGAAACAGAATGCATATTGAATGTCAGTGCCCAGACAAAGCAGATTGTGTTAGATTTGCTGCCTGACCATGAGTTTGATGAAGATTTTACTGATGCATATATGGAGGAACTAGACGAAAGTGAAGATGATGACAATGATGATAATAGTAGGAGCTCTCAGAGTAGTAGGTCTCACTGTATGGATTCAGATTACCATGTTGAAAGTACCGCAGATTCGATGCCATTTGATTACAAGTCAACTACATCTGCAACTAAGGAGAATGGATCTTTCTGTTTCCTTACACCTGGAAACTGTTTAAATGGTGCTTCTGTTGAGAGACCTGTACCTAAGGAATTTACCAGAGTGGATTCTGTTGATCCTCTTGGTATCATTTCCTCTCCATTCAGGGAATCAAGATCACTTAGCAGCACAATTAACATTAATATGAACCAACACAATGGTGAAAGCATGAGTGAATCCAACATGCATAGAACAAAAGGAATTGATTTTTGCCCACCTTTTTCACCAAAGGAAAGGTCAGGTGAAAATTCTATTGAGAGACATGATACTGAATTTGACTCTGGAGTAGATAATGCAAACCCACCTCCTTCTGTTTCTAACTTGTCATGTGTGAATCCAAAAGCTACAAATGGCAAGCAAAGTACATGTAAGAACCAGTACCTTGCCATCCAAGAAGTTTGTGATGAAACAAGTATGGTTGCCTATAATCTCATTGGTCACATGCTGGAGGAGTTTGCACAAGTAGAAGGCTTGGATTTGGACTGGAGAGATACTTTGTATCTCAGAGGTGATAATTCAATTGAAGAAGATTCCAAAGGTATGCAAAGTACCTTTTTTAGATTTTGGTTCTTTCCAACTGAGATCTATAAACAACTGAAACAATTTTCCTGTGGGAACAATCTCTCCATGGCAGTCATTTTTTTACTGTTGTTGTTACTACTTTGCTTGCCATTACATCTACAGCATGATTTGCATATATTTAAAAGACAAAATGTGACCTAACCTGTTGTGAGTGCTCTTCCAAGAAGTGCCAAAGAAATAAAGAAATTCCATGAGTATATGATACATATTACAAATTTTGTGGATCTATTAAATTTGAATTCTTTATTAAGACTTACTCTAATGGGGGATTCTAAAATTCAAAATTATCTGCTATGGCAAACAGGTTTCATGTTGCCCACAGAAGTTATAAGAATCCTAAGTAGATCATTTCAGCGCGGGATTTCTAAGAACAAAAAGGAACTGAACAATGTAATAATGGATGTTTATATATTATTGCTTGTATAATTGAAAAGCCCTTGATCTTTGACATGCTTCAGAAATTATTGGCATAAATGTTTAATAGTTCAAAAGTGTGAACAGTATCTTTTGTCAAATATATAGTTAAACCAATCCTGTACTGATATGTCATGTTCACATCTCTCTTGTTTCTCACCTTAATGTTGCTTTCCTAAAGCACCAAGGGAACTGGAATACCATTTCATTTGTCTAGTTCTTTTATTTATTTATTTATTTTTATTATAATTTATTTTTTATCACTAAAAGGATGAAGTAGCTGCTAACTGGAGGATGGTTGGTGGGTGGTGGGTCTTGAACCCATGACCTTGCCCTTAGAAAGGGAGGAGATGCCAATAGAGCTAGAGCTCATTGGCATTGCCACTAACTTGTGATGGGAAATTGTTGCTGGTATTATACTTTATTCCAATAAACTGTATTTAAATATGGTAATCAGAGAAACAAATATATGAAAGAAAAAAGGGGTATTGGAATTGGTACAGTTCTTTCTTCTTTGTATAAGATTCTCTATATACAAGTAACACCTATCTCTGCACAGTCCAATGAGCCTATATGTCCTGTTTTTTAAACCTTTTCTCCTTTTGGCGCTATGCAGCTTTATCAAGGATCTTAAATTACAGTGATTGCTATAGTATATTCTAATAAAATGATTTCCTTGAACTTGTCACAATTCAATGTAATGGATTTAGTTGTTAAGCTAGCAAGTCCCCCCCATGGAAAATTTGTTCATTATTTTTCTCTGAGCCCTTGCATGACCTTAAGCACTTCATCTACATATTTTTATATGTCGGAAGGAAGGCCAATGGTCACTGGATCTTGTCTGGTTTCAAATTTTCAGTTAATGTTTGTTCTGCTTTCCTTTTTTGCAAATAATTAACCAAATATTTTATGATGTTTCCCATTTCAATTTCCAGAGGAAGAAAAAGAGAAGCCTGCATCTAGGGCTGATAATGGAGGTTCAGTTATTGTTAGGGTAGTTGAAGAGCTAATACCTTCCTTTCCTAAGAGGTGTGTTGCTTCTTCATTTTTGATTTGCTAAATAAATGTGGGATGTTTATTGTGTCACTGTTTATGTTAGCGCTAATATAGTTGCTTTGAATGTTTACTATTTTGTTCAAATGCCAACAATTAAACTTTTTTTTTCAGCTATGTTGACTTGTCTAAGTCTTTTTTTTTTTTTTTTTTTTGCATGACCTTAAGCACTTCATCTACATATTTTTATATGTCGGAAGGAAGGCCAATGGTCACTGGATCTTGTCTGGTTTCAAATTTTCAGTTAATGTTTGTTCTGCTTTCCTTTTTTGCAAATAATTAACCAAATATTTTATGATGTTTCCCATTTCAATTTCCAGAGGAAGAAAAAGAGAAGCCTGCATCTAGGGCTGATAATGGAGGTTCAGTTATTGTTAGGGTAGTTGAAGAGCTAATACCTTCCTTTCCTAAGAGGTGTGTTGCTTCTTCATTTTTGATTTGCTAAATAAATGTGGGATGTTTATTGTGTCACTGTTTATGTTAGTGCTAATATAGTTGCTTTGAATGTTTACTATTTTGTTCAAATGCCAACAATTAAACTTTTTTTTTCAGCTATGTTGACTTGTCTAAGGCTTTTTTTTTTTTTTTCATTATTCAAATCAAAAGTTGTACCGAAGTCAAGTAAACGATTATTTTGGCTAATTTTTTTCCTGCTTATTGAGCTTATTTGACTTATGTTTTAAGGCTTTACTTTTTTAAGGTATGGTTGTACCTTTGCCTAACTTAGTCTTTAAGCCCAATAAACCAATGAAAATGAGCTATTGATTACATTGTAAAGTGTCTAGCTGAACATGCTTAAATTATAAAGAAGCCATTTGTTTCATTATACTGTAGAGTCTTTAACAATATCATAATAGTTTTTTGAAATATGGGGGCTGATGTTTTTTATGACTGTAGTGGAATGGAAAGATTGAAGATATTGATGGGCTTGTGATAGAGTATTTTTAGGAGTTGGTGGTACCTTTTTGAATACCCCCGAAGAGTTGTTCTGAAGTGCATTTTGCATATGTTTACAAGCTTGCCCTGCTCCCAAACATGGAGGTGAGTACGTTGTTGAGAAAGAAGCTTATCTTCATGATCATATAAGAAAAAAAAAATGACTCTTATCAATTTCATTTGTGACCATACATTACCATTGATATCATACAATCTCAGTTGTAGCAGCCTAACAGATGACTTTCGCACAATGATACAGGCCACCCGTCTTGAGTCTTGTGGGTTGTGAGCTTTATCATGCGATTGCGAATCCTGTATAGAGAAGTTACCCATAGTTAATCTTGTGGACATTCAAACTGGCTCATTTCTAACACTGCCCGGAAAAGGAAGATGTCATAGGTGCCTTCATAAGAGCTGATATCATGATTTAAACTTTAAATCCTATTGCTGTCTGTGTATAATGAGAAATTTATGCTGTGTATCTATTCATTTATTATTTGTTCGTTTGTACATGCATAATAAATAATTATGCTCACTGGATGTACAGCCGATTTCAGTATAATTTATAGCAGTTGCTTTTGAATAATTTATTTTTTCTGTTCAACAAAATTTGTTAAACTTTAGAATCTCTTGCTTGTCATCAATGACTATGGTGATAGTGGTGTTGGATGGCAGTGGGATGATTCACTGGTGGCACTTTCACAGTTACAAATAATTCCAATATATGTTTATGAATGACTATATTTCTTGTTTTTGTTTCGATTAAAAGAACTTTATTTACTTGTTTGTTAGACATATATATATATATATATATCAAAAAGATGGAGTGTGACATTTATTATTGCTATACACTTTTGTTAAGCCTTATTAGTGGTTATGTCATCATTTTTTCTTTCCATCATTTCTTCAAAAAATATGTATATAAATATTAATGTATGTAATAGTGCATTATGCCTTAATTCATTCTCAAAGCTAATTATAACTTATTAATAATGATATAACCTCACTTTTTATTAGCATGATTTTACACATTCCTGAACCTAAATGTAACTTATAATAGAAGCTACATGTAATACAAACACCTTGGGTGAGGACACCATTTATTTAATTATAGTTTATACTCACCCGAAAAAAAAATAAAAATAAAAAATAAAAAATCTAATTCCACTACTATTTTCATATCTATATGCTAATGTAATATTTAATGCTAGGTTGAAAGGTCCAATTCCGCTTATGCTTAGAGATCATATGTCATTTTCATCAATTTCAAAAGGGTTTTTTTTTTTTTTTTAATATAAAATAAGCAAAAGCACCTTTTAGCCTCTATATTTTCAGGCGATTCTTATTTTAGTCCATACATTTTATTTTTATTGCTTTTAGTCCCTATTTTGAAAAACACTTCCCATTTTAGCCCCTGCCATTACATCAAAAATGAAAAAAACTGACATAGCAAACGACAAAAATAAATAATACTAAACTAATGTTCATATGGCCTAAATTAATAATAAAAAATATTTTTTTGGCATTAACCACGTTAGTATCTAAATTAAAAAAAAAAAAATTAATTTATTAATTTTAACTAAATAAAAAAAATTAATAACAAAATAAAAACTAAAAATAATATGAATTGAGATCTTAAATAAAAACACAAACTCAGATCCAAAAACATAAACCTAAAAAAAAAAAAAAAAAAAAAAAAAAAAAAAAAAACCTCAAACGCACTTCAAAAATAACAGTGACTCTCTGACTAGGGTTACTCTTCTCTCTGAATTTTTTCTGCAATGAAGCTCGCAGGGCTGAAATCAGTCGAGAACTCCCACGACTAGTCGATATGGGCGGCCACGTGGGTCCCAGCCACCGAGACCCGACCCGCTTTGTTGATGACCGGGTCACTGGACGAGACTGTTAAGCTATGGGGCTCCGACGAGCTGGTCCTGGAGCGAACCAACACCAGGCACAGCCTGGGAGTGGCCAGCGTGGCGGCTCACCCCTCGGGACTCATCGGCGTGTCGGCCTCACTCGACAGCTTCGTGCGTGTCTTCGATGTCGATACCAACGCCACCATCGCCACTCTCGAATCTCCTCCCTCTGAAGTCTGGCAATTGCGCTTCAATCCTAAGGTTATTTTACCATTTTAACCTTTCATTCTTTTTTTTTTTCTTTTTTCTTTTTTTATAACTGGATTTGTGATCTCGGACCTGAGTATGTGTTCTTGTTGTTCTTGTCCAAGACATACTTAGTATTCAATTCATATAATTTTTAGTTTTTAATTCTGTTTTTAATTTTTTTTATTTAGTTAAAATTAATAAATTAATTTTTTTTTAAATTTAGATGCTGACATGGCATTTTTTAATGTCAAAAAATACTTTTTATTATTAATTTAGGCCAAGTGGATATTAATTTAGTATTATTTATTCATACCGTTTGCCACGTCAGCTTTCTCTATTTCTAATATAACAGCAAGGACCAAAACGAGAAGCGTTTTTCAGGATATGGACTAAAAACGGTAAAAATAAAATGTAGGGACTAAAATGAGAATCACCTGAAAATGTAAGGATTAAAAGGTGTTTTTCGCCTATATAAGTGGTTTTCCTAATATACCTTTTTTGTGGTATACCAACTTTCTCTACATGGTACTAAATTCAACTTAAATAAAACCTTCAACAAGCACATTGAATCACAAACGCACACATAATAATTTAGTAAAAAATATTAATATTATAACAAATTTGATTGATATTACTTCAAGAAAAAACCACTTCCATCACATTGAAATACATTACTTACAATAGATTATGGTTTATATCACTTTATTATTGTAATTATTATTAATTTTTTTAGTTATGTTTACTAATTACTGCTCGGCATTAGATTCACTTCAGTCTATTTCAGTTCAGTTTGGTCCACTAGGTTTATTTTTGTCCAATTTAGTCCATTTTAGTTTAATTTAGTCCATTCAGTCCGTTTGGCCTATTTTGGTCCACTTTAGACCAATTCAATTCTCGGTCCACTTTGGTGTACTTATTTAAAAATGGAAAAAGATATTTTTGGGTTGAAAGTAGTATCAATGATTTAAGTAATATCAATTGTAATTATATAATAATATTTTTAAGAGAATGAAAAACAACGCGCGCACTAAGTGACCCTTTTTTTTTTTAGGTAAAGTTTAATAATTTCTATCTATTATAATTTGGAACTATATCTTTTTTAATTTTCAAAAAAATAAAAAGGATAAACTTTAAACATAGTAGTAACTGTAATTTCTTTTTTGAATGTGTGTTTGAAAGTGGTGTATTGATATAGAGAAAAGTTTGGGTAGGAAAAATAAGATATACATGAGGGAAAAGAAAGCTAAATTTTAGAAGTTTTCTTAGTTTTTTATTTTTTAAATAAGGGGTGTTTTACTTTTATTCGGATGAAAAGAGAATAAAAAAATGCTAAAATTTAGGGAATAAAAAGATTTATATGAAGGGAAAAAATCATAAATTTTAGGAGTTCCCCTTTAAATTCAAAATGAAATTTGTTATTTAACATTTATGACCATATTTCTAAGGGACGTTTTTTTTTTTTGAGGGTCCCTTTAAATTCAAAATGAAATTTGTTATTTAACATTTATGACCATATTTCTAAGGGACGTTTTTTTTTTTTGAGGGGGAAATTTGTAAATTCATTGAAATAAACCGGCTAAATCAGCCTGAAGTACATGAAAAACTTGTGGTGGGGTTTCCTCCATCCACACTAAAAAGTCTTGAATGTTAAGTTCATATTTGGCCAAACTATGAGCAACACTATTACAATCTCTCGTTACATGAGAGTACAGTAATTTTTCAAACGAATAGGAGTAGTACTTAGCATCATTGATCAAAGGTCCTATGTGAGACAAGGAGCTCTCGGAATCTGTCAAAGCGTTCACCACCAGCAATGAGTCACCTTCCAAAACTGCATTTTTCACGCCAATTTCTACAGCAAAAGACAGCGCCAGGCCTGCTGCCATAGCTTCGACTTCACTGCTACTGTGCGCTTGATTGACCACCTTGGAACAAGATGCCAATACTTGACCCATGTTGTCTCTGATGACCACGCCGAGACCTGACTTGTTGGTGCCTGAGCAAGTCGCGCCGTCGAAGTTTATTTTCACCAAATCCGCTGGTGGAGGCCTCCATATCTTCTTGACACGAGCTGCTCTCACCGTTGTAGGTACCTGACAGGCTAGGAATTCACTATACCTGTCCTTTGAGAGCTGAACGATCTGTTGGAGTGATGTGGAAGGTTGTCTGAGCCGAACCTGGTTCCTTTGTGACCAAATAGACCACATAATCATCGCTGCTAGGCCCACTTCCGTTTGTTGTTGCAGCAGTGAAGTTACAAGGTCTTTGAAGTCCGAGAAGCTTGATTTTCTTCTTATATGCTCCAACCCAGAAGATGCCCACACCATGTTCAGCTCTCTACACTCCCATAGTGCATGCAAAGGTGTTTCATGCTCAGGTACCCTTCATTAATGAGGGTATTTTTTAGTCACAACAAAGTCTAGTTCAAAGAGGAGAATCCTCTTATAAATAGTATATATATATATATATATATGCAAAGTTGAGAGAAAATCCAATTAGAATTCAAGTTGGAATTCAATTAGAGTCTAATTTTGTGCCACGTGTCCCATCTAATTTAAATTTTAAATTTTTTGTGCCAAGTAAATTAATTCTATGTGAAAATTGGATTTCAATTAGAGTTTAATATTGCGCTACGTGTCCCATCTAATCTAAATTTTTTTAATTTTTGTGCCAAATGAGCTAATTTAGTGTAGAAAACGAGGAGTCCAATACAAATAAACCATAAAAGAACTAATCATATAACTAATCCATAGTTTATAGAAAACTCAATTATAATCAAAATTGGATTTTACTTTTGTTAGCTTTCCATACAGATTAAATTGTTTAAAATTTTGATATTATTTTTTCTCTAAACTAATGAACATATTTTTTTATACAGTTTCTATTCAGATATTTTTATACGAAGATATTGAACATAACAAACTATAATTGAGTTAAACGATCTCATATGCCTATCTCCATTCAATTTAAGATATATTATTTGACCAATTTATTATTTTATTTTGTGTTGTATTTAGTAGAATTCACAGACAATATTTGTAAATTGATATTGTATATGTAGATCTAATAGTGACTTTCAAAATTATATACAATAACAGTAATATAATGAGAAACTTAGCATAACCAATATCATGAAAATTGCAAGAAAAAACTATTTTAGTACCTCTAAGTGTACTGATCAAACTATGTCCTATATGTTTAATAACTCAAGCTAATATCAATAGTACCACTACGATTTTTCATTCCTGTGCGTAAGCATAGGTTACATACTAGTATATATAATACATAATAATAATAGTTAGAAGAATATATACCACTTCAAAAAAAGAATAAAGAATAAGACCAATAAAAAGAACACCAAATTAAAATGATAAAATTATATATTTGTAAAAATAGAGATAAAAATTACTTTTAAAAATTATTTAATTTTTAGGAAAAACAAATTATCTACTATAAAATTTAGAGAATAAATTTACATTATACCACATCTTAACATCATATACTATATAATAAAAGTTGAACTTAGAAGCCATGATTATGCCAAGTGGCTACTTTCACTAATTAGTAAATTAATTTTATGTTATTTGTTAGGATATATTTCCTCAAATTAAGGAATAATATTTAACAATTGTTAAATTTAGGTAAAACTTTATCATTCAAATTTCAACAAATTTAAATTATATTCAAACTAAAAGTCTATTATAGAAAATAATATTAAACTTAAATCTCAAACAACAACCCACGTTTTCTTTCTCAAAAAGAAAGAAGAAAAAAGAAACCATGTCTTTACTTCTACTCAAACTAAAAGTCTATTATCTATATTTTAAAAATAACTAATTAGTAAATTAATTTTATACATTTAAATTTCAAAAAATTTAAATTTTATTCAAACTAAAAATTTTGTATATTATAGAAAAAAAAAAAACTTTTTGACTTCTACTCCAACTAAAATTCTATTATCAACATTTTAAGAACAGTTAAATAGTAAATTAATTTTATATTATATGTTATGATATATTTTCTCAAATTAAGATATAACATTTAATAACTGTTTAATTTAAATAAAACTAAAGTCTATCAGCAAAATTTTCTAAACTTAAATCCCACACAACTTATGTTTTTGTTTTTGTTTTTGTTTTTTTCCTCAAGTTGCATCTTATTAACTTAATATTTTATTAGGATATTGAATTACATGACTCTTTATTAAGGGATAATATTTACAATAATTTAATTTAAATAAAACTTTATCATCTAAGTTTTAGAAATTTAAATTCTACTCTAACTAATAGTCTATTATCAAGATTTTCGTGTGTATATATATATATATAGTCATGGCTTTTTTATTTAATTTCTTTTAACCAATAAAAGCATCCCTATAATTAAATCCTACACAATACACCTCATGTTGTTGTATGTTTTTTCTTTTTCTTTTTCTTTTCCCAATATGCAACTTATACTTATGTTTTAATCTAATAAGTTCATATTATTTATTGTTCTTTGCTTTTGAATTTGTGTGTAAGATATTAATATTATGCCAAAAGAGGTTTACGATATAAAAGCAAACTAATAGACACTTATATAAGTTCTTGATTCTCTTATGTACGTTTTTAAAAGTTTTTTACATTCTCAAATTTTGAACTCTTTTGTGTATATTTTGATTTTTTTTTTTTTGGTTATTATATTTATTTTGTGAGTGTGCTAATTTTTTTAAATATAACTCAAATAGGAATGATCAAATTCATTTCATATCTCATATTAAGAAATTAACACAAAGTATAAAGAGAATTTTCATATATAAAACTAGATAAACACTGATAATGTCCAAACTCTAAACAATTAGAACTTAAAGCAATTTTTTATTAAAATTATTTACTTATTTTATAATTTATTATTACTATTTATTTAATAATTTTTTAAAAAATAGCTAATAATGTTCAAAAATTAGTAGGCTGGATGATCTGGACTTTCACGATAGTTGAATGACCTTAGAAGGAAGAAAGTGACTATCGAAGATGACTAGGGTGAACCGGCCATGAACCCTCTGACAGTTAGGTCAATTTTCTCTCTAGAATACAAAAGTAGTGAGTGGATGAATAGTAAAACGTACCATGGTTGAATGAGGCTTGGTTCCTTTTATAGAGAGTTTGGAGTGGGTCTACTTGTTAGGTGCCACTATCATCGTGGGAGATATGTGGGCTTAGATGGGGAAAGTGGAGAGAATTTCGGGGAATTCATCCCACATTCCGAAATGAGGGTTAGTGGTGTAACCATTTGATGTTATAGAAAACAATTAGAAATTTACTAAGTATTTATTGGTCGTCCATACTCTATCATGGTTTGGATGATCATCTTTTCTTTGGACGACAAATTGCTATTGGACGACTAGTGACATGCTTTACTTTATGTTTGTGACGCATACTTCTTCTTTCTCCTTTCTTTAGGCTATTTTAGACCTTATTGGTCTTGGACGATTCTTATGGACGAAGAATACTTGTTATTGATCACCATCAATAGCTTATATATGAATCTTCATCAAGTGTCTATTTGAGATCTATTTATTGTGCTAAAACTAAAAACTTTTTGATAAAAATATTGTAGATAAATGTAAAAGTTAGCTAAAATAGTATAATGGGACTCATGAATAGTACCAAATAGTGCAGTTGAACTCATGAATAGTAGTAAAAATAAGCTAAATAGTAAAATAAGTTGAAAAAAAATAATATTTGCCAAACGGACACCAAGACATGCATCGCATGGGAATAATACTAGTAATTATATATTTTCACGCAATGCGTGAATCTGTAACTACTAAGACTAAATTGTAAATTATACTCTTAAAGTATTAGATAATTTTAATTTTGTCGGTTAAAGCTACAAAATTTTAATATGCTCCCCTAAAGGCTAAAGTTACATAGCATTTGGATTTGCTCTTTTTCTCTATTGAGAGTAGATCTACCTATAGCAAAGGAGTAAGTCTCGACGGTATTAGATAGGGAGCTTTCTGAATAGTGGGATGAAGGAGCACCTAATGAGTTAGGGTGGCCCCATTCTGTTTTACCAACCTTAGGTAAACTCTAAATATAGTCCTAGATTGGGGTTCAAGACTCAAGTGATAGCCCAACAGTTATGACATATTTTGTACTCTATATCTGTAGATCAAACCCCACCTTCCATTATTCCTACTATCTATGTGTTAAAAAATATACAAGTCATTAAATTTCACATTATATTAAAAATCAATAAAAATTTTAATTTTAAGATCTAATAAAATCATTTTTAAATTACATTATGTGTGTGTGTATATATATATATATATTTTTTTTTCCAGATTCAAAAACACCACAATAACTCGTTGGGTGAAACTGATTCTGATTATCTTGGATGTGGGTTCACGTGCAGTGGGGTTTTGAGGTTTGTTGGATACTCTATATTAGCTAAGTGTTTTTTCTTTTTTTCTTTTCTTTTCTTTATTTATTTATTTATTTACAAGTGCTACTGTAATGGAAGAATTTTATCCTAATTTCTTGATTTGCTGCGACCTGCTTGCTCCTACGGATCAAGTCATGGTGAATAGATAGATTGATAATTACAGCGAGTACTCTTTGATCTTTATCAGGCATGTCTTTCCATGCAGCTTTTGTGGATTCTTGTTTGTTAATTAGGATTTTAATAGTGAGAGATGAGATTCAAGGAGTTAACCATTTTTTTTTTATATGAGATTGTGTGTGTTTCCAAAGAATATCACGAAAAGAAATTGGAAAAATGAAAATAAATTAATAAATAGTTTTTATTTTTATTTTTATAATTGATGTGGACAAAACAATATCGTTTTAACTGCATCAAAACTACATTGTTTATAGTTGAGATCATTTAACGGAGAACTAGGCATGGTGCATGGACGGAATGGATCAAACCCAAATGTTTTGTAGCATTGGGGGAGTTTATAAAAAAAGGAAATTAATTAAAATTACCTCAAACTTTTAGGATGTAATTTATGATTTGGGTTTTTAGATTTGTATATGTTCTCTCCTTAATTCTTTCTAATCTTATTTTTTGATTTATTTTCATGCTTCTGAGCTCCCAGGAGTCAGGACCCAGATTTCTTTCTTATGTTTTATTAATTGGGGTATAGATATACAGCAATTCGAGTATCACCTTGACCACTTCTACTGCAAGCGCATGGATGCTCAAAAAGTCCACAAGAGCATTCACATTGGCCAGAATGTCCCATGATCCTCCTTCTTTTTTCTTTTTCTTTTTCTTTTTCATTTTATTAGTATTGCTTAGTAAATCTAAGAGCAAAACTCCATTTTTGAGGTTAGGGTTGAATTATAAATGGAACAAGCTCTTGGTATGATGGGCACAATGCTAAAAAAAAAAAAAAAAAGTGAGTGTTCGTAATTTTCTTCTCCAAATTTCTTATTTTATCAATAAGTAACCAAAGTCCTAATAAGTTTGATCATACAAATAGATCTGTAAAATAATAAGTTGTACATAGATCGAATATTTTAATTTTAAAATATATTATAGATTGATTAGAAAATAATCAGTTTTCTATATATCAAAAGCTATAATTTACAATAGGATCTAAAAAAACATAATTAGTTTCCAGAATTTAAAAGAGTTCAAATACTCAAACATAATTCATATTTTTAACAATCTTTTATGACTATGGTCACGCTATATCTCCGTAACTGGGCATCAAATTTAGATGAAACTAGTTCCGTGCTAATGTATATCCCTCGTTAGTTGGGTTTAGAAACACGATATACTCGTAATGCCCCAGATAGAATTAGTTTCGGTACCAATAAATAACCCCATTGGTTGGGTATCAGAGTTAAAATATAGTTATATTGTCCAAAATCATAGTTCTAATAAATATACATCCGATTCAAAATAGATATATAAAATCATATATATAGTAATTAAAAACATTTATGATGATCCTTTATTCTTTACTTTAAATCAATGTAGTTAAAAAAAATTGAAATAAAATTGTAACAATTGTAAAACAATATTCAGTAGCTAAAATACTGCAGTATAAGTAAAATAAAGCAACATTCAGTAGTTATTTTAGTGCATTTT
Organism: Quercus suber; assembly: GCF_002906115.3. Classification (NCBI taxonomy): domain Eukaryota; kingdom Viridiplantae; phylum Streptophyta; class Magnoliopsida; order Fagales; family Fagaceae; genus Quercus; species Quercus suber. Next base: position 575,962 of record NW_027069595.1, on the reverse strand, counting down.
TTTTCCCAAAAAAATTTTCTTTCAATTTTCATGTGCACTGTTAATAGAATTGGAATAAGGTTTACTAGAAATAAGTGAGAGTTTTTACAGCAAGCAATCTATGAAGCATGGTCACATGGCCATAGACAACATGGCAATTCTTAATAAAATATGACATGGAACCATGGAGATACCACAATTAATTAATATATATATATATATTAGATAATTTTATTTATTTATAGGCGTATTTCATGTTTATTTATAATTTTTCAAAATAAATAACTATAAAAAAAAAATTTATAAAACATATATAAAAATAAATGATTTTTTTTTCTCTCAACATAATAAGGACACACATTCAGAACTTAGAAGTGTCTCCAACGTGTATCCAACACGGACACAAGGTTTTGAAGTATTCGTGTTTCTTAGCGAGAAATAATGGAAATTTGCATTTGAAACTCCAAGGTGCACATTCCCCATGGGTTACTCAAATTCCACTTCACGATTGAAACTCTAGATTTGTTTATGCGGGTTGCAGACACCTGGCCCCTAATGTCCCACCAATGCATGAGCTACATTTTTTTCAGTTCCAATGGCAAGAGCTCTTCTCTGCACACTTAAGAGCACTAATATTGGGGGTGTAAAAACTCTCGGTTGCTATTTTACCACCTAAACCCTTAAATTCATTCCACATCCGGGTATGCAAAGTGTAAATCCAAACATTTCTCCATCTCAACTACAGTAAGAGCATCTCCGATGGTGTAGCTAAAAGCATAATATTCTCTATAATAGATAATGAGACCAAAAAAAGGATCTCCAATAGATTCTCTACACCCTGAATTTTTTTTTGCTCATGAACAGATCAAATCTGATAGGCTACTATTCATTCTTCAAATGTTTTTTTTCTATTATAATAATCATGTATTGAATAAAAAAAATGTTGGAAGATGTGTAGTGATTAAAAAAATAATAAATAAAAAATTAATGAAGAAATAATATTTAAATGAGATAGAGAATCTGTTGAAAAATGTATTTAAAAAAATGAATAGCTAAAAAATAAAAGTTACTGTTTATTTTCCAAACAATACAAAAATTTTAAAACTCTGCTGAAGACCTTACTATTCATGAGGATGCAGAGAAATTATAATTTTTTAATCTCTTCTCTCACTTCCTCTCACTTCAAACTCCTCTGACCTCTTTCTTCTTTTTCTTCTTTTTCCTTTTTCTCATCTCTCTCTCTCACGGTCTCTACTCTCCTCTCATAGTGAAGCTTCTCTCTTCTCAAGATTGGCTTTGGGTGGGTGGGCTTCAGATCGATGTGGGGTCATCGGGGTTGTGGGTAGCTGTGGCTAGGCGTGGGTAGCCATGGGTGGGTGGTTTTGCTCACCATGGGCATGGGTAGCCGTGGGGTTGTGGGTTTTGCTCGTTGTGGGTCTTGTGCATGTTGTGGGTTGTCGTTGCTGTTGGTGGATATGGGGTTTCTGTTGTGGGCTGCCGTTGCTATTGGTGGTTGCAGGTGATGGGTATTTGGCTGTGATTTGTTCTATGGATTAGGATTTGACTGGGTTTAGATTTTGAATTTCAATTTGGTGTTGCAATGGTGGGTTTAGGGGTTTGATTTGGTGTTTTAATGGAGTTTCAGAGGAGGTGGCGATGGTGGTGGTGGTGGTGGTGTTGTTTGGTGTTTCTGGGTGGTTGGTTTGGTGGTGCTAGTGTGTGAGCTTGGTTGTTGAGGATAGAGACAGAGATGAAGTGAAGGAAGAGATTATAATTTTTAATATTATTTGTTGGTATATTTTATACTATTTTAATGAGTTTTTTTGTTGTAAAAATAGAAACTAGGAGCTTAGGAGAGTAGTAAAATGAGATAATAAAATAGTTAAAGTAGGTTTTTAGAATGTAAAATAGAATTTTTTTGGTCTCCTGAATGCTAATGCACTAATAAATGCCATGACTGTTATCTGCCCTACCAGTACATTCAAATTAAAGCCAAGAACCTTCTCAAAAAAAAAAAAAAAAAATTAAAGCCAAGATCATATTTGTAGACTACTATGCATTTATTTGATATTGCACATGGAGCACTCAACTGACTCAAGCTTCTAGGCTCTAGCAAAGAGAAAAAGTAAAGCCAGAAAACCTAGTCTAGGTAAGTAGCTGAATCTAATGGGAGCGGGGTTGCAACCTTTTGTACCATGGGGAGCTATCAGCTAGGCTTCCATCTTTATCTATTTACAAAAACGCTTTTATTTTTATGTATAATTATTAAAAACTTTAAATAATTAGCTAACAAAAAAAAAAAAGAAGTTAGCCCACCTAAATATTTAAGCTCCCCCTCCTAAATATTTAAGTTAGTCTAATGATTCTCTTAAAAAAAAAATAGATTTTGTATAGGACAAAATTTAGCTACAAATTTGATTATAGTTTAAGACTACAACTTTACTTAATATCTTTTTATTAGAGGTAAATTTTGACAAATTTACCATTAGATTACATTTTCTTTTTATATTTTTCATGCTTCCAAAATTTCTAAAAAAAATTAAAGATTAATAGTCATATCATCAATAAATTGTTTAAATTGCAAGTTTTTCTAATTTAAAATTATGCATAAAATACCATCTATAAATTATATAGCAAATAATATCGGATTAGCACAAAATTTTATATGTGTATTAAGAGCGTAAAGAACATGCAAACCAACAATTAGATTTTTAAAATATGTAGTAATGCTAATATTATTAAGAAAGGTTGTAACATTATGCTACAATAAATTTTATAGCTAAATTTTATCCATTTGTCAATTGGTATAGTACTTATAGAGATAGCGTAGTTCTTTTTCCCCCTCAAATTCATTTTTTGTATATATTTGATATCAAACTTGACAACTTTTATATACTCATAGGAGTTTAAAAGATAATAAGTTCCACTAAAAATTTATCTAGCGAATATACATATGTCATAATTGATAGTTTTGTATACAATATATTTATAAATTATGACCTACTCTAGTATCAAACTATTAAGGTTTATATATGTGTATGTATGTTTATGTATGTGTGTGATAATTTGTCTAGACTCTTGACTAATATATCCACAATTTGGCCCCTCCAAACAAAAAAATTCTAACTCCCCCCTTGCTATGGGTGTGAAAAAGTAGGTGACAAAAATGGTGCCACCAAACTTTTCCTAACAAATTTGGTTCCTGTTAACTATCCTAATTCTTACAAAAAAAAAAATCTAGCGACACACTTTGCTACAACTTGTTTGTGAATGGATTATTTTTCATCAAGTACAATTTGTATGTAATCTAATCATAAGTTAACGCCAAAACAAATTGTGGCAAATTATGTGACAAAGTATGTGTTCATAGAAGAAGTATAATTCTTAAATACTCATAACTCATTGTCACAATTGTTTATCAAAAAAACATATAAATTTTAGAAAAATATTAAAAACCATTATAAATTTTATTACAAAAAATTTATAAGTTGATGTACCAATAAATGTGGTTAGTGCCAAATAACAAAAAATTTACATAAGGATGTGTTAATAAATGTGATTGACAGTGATTTTGATTTGAAAAAGGATCCTATTAATGGGCCCTTAAAGCATTTTTTAATAGATCATTTTAGAAAAAAATTTATACCTGTTTTATGGAAAATATAAAAAACTGTTTAAAAAAAGTAGTTGATTTTTTTTTTCATAAAAAGTTTTAAAAATATTTTCTAAACTAATGTTCTTATGACATCCGTTAACTTTTCTCCTTGAGAAATACCAGTTTGTACCACATGCAAAAATACCTAACGGTCAATAAATGTTTATCGGCCACTATGAACCACTTCACCAACTCATTCATTTATAACTTGAATGGGCTTAACTTCTCAATATTCACTCAAAGTTGTCGCAAATTCTCTCACTTTTCTTAGCACGTACTCTGAGCTAAAGTCATAGAGATATCAATGGAATTGGAAGGCCTGGTTCGTTGCTCAACAAATTACGTTCCTTTGACTCCCATAAGCTTCTTGGAACGAGCAGCAAAGGCCTACAGAGACACAACCTCGGTTGTGAACGGTTCTGTGAAGTACACTTGGGGGGACATGCATGAACGATGTCTGAAAATAGCTTCTGCTCTGAACCAGTTGGGAATTTCTCGTGGGGATGTGGTGAGTTGATTCTTTTGATTTTGTTCATGCTTCATTGATTTGATTTCGGCTTTTGATCATTGTTTTTAGGAGTCCGTGTTTATGTGACTTTGGATAAAATGGAATACATTTTTGACCAACTGGACTCCTGAACTAAAAAGAGACTACTAAAATTTTGAGGAACGATAATTACACACTAATTATACAAACATGGCCACATGTCCAAATAAACTAATTTTTTTTTTTTTTATCTAAACATGATTTCATAGTTTTAACTAAAATACAATTTTAAAAGGTACGTGGCCATAGGCGGCGTGAACCTCCTAACCTAGCCCCCAAAAAAAAAAATTATATATAAACTTTTTTTTTGACCCCTTAAAAACAAATATTTGAACACCCTAACCCTAACTTTTTTTTTTTTAAACGCAGCTGAAATAAACTTGAATATAATCATTTTAGTGCCACTTTCACAATATTTTTACATTAATTTCACAATAAAAGTAAGTTGTAATTGGTTTTTATTTAGGCTCATAACTAGCATAATTTTTTTTACCTACCTTTAACAACTTGCACCTAGATTTTGTTGTGAAATTGTTGTGTTAATAACACTACTCTTAAAATATTTAATTTTATAAGAAAGAAAACAATGTTTCAAATTTTTTCTCATTTGTTAAATAAATAAATAAATCTCTCCAAGACTTTGGCATTGACAACGGAATGAAGCTAGTTTCTCACTGCACTTTTCTCCTTTATTAGCAAAAAATTACACCACCAGTACAACCAACATATATGTATTTACATCTATGATTCTTCCCTCATTCTCTCTATCTCTCTCTCCTTCTATGTTTTCTTAGTTTTTCTCTCTATCCAATTAAGTAGCTAGTTTGATAAGTGCTCTTCAATCCAAGTCCAAGAAGTCTTTTTGTGCTTGTTTCAATTCCAAGAAAGTGATCGCATGTATGATTAAAAGACCATACTCTTTGAAAGCAAAAACTTATATTAGTTTCTATTTTTTTTTCTTAATTTCACGTTTACTCCCAGTCATACTCCTAAGTGTTTTAGTATTCTTCTTTATCATATATTTTTATTTAATTGATATTACATATAAATATAATAAGTTATTATTAATTTGACAAAAATGTATGATTAATTATTTAATTCTTTTTTTTTATGCATTCAATGGTTGTTGTCTTACCCATCTTTAAACTTTTAATAATTTTTTTAGGCTATTGTACAATATAGATGTATACTTGTATTGTATACTAAACTGTATTTAGAATACTATTTTAGATTATTGTATATAATATGGAAGTAGTATATACAAAAGAAAAATAATTATAAAAAATAATTATTTTATTTTTTACTTGCCCTCCATGACAAATTCCTAGCTCCTCTAGTGTTAACTCCCTTAGAAATATATCCTGGAGCTGCCATTGTACGTGGCACTGCACATGGGTAATGTGTATAGGGTGTGAAATAGGGAGTGTGTACAAATTTCGGGACCAATGTTTGGTTGTTGTTGTATGTTTACCTAACACGTTACATTTTATGCTTATAAATTATTATTCTTTCTTGAATTTATGTCTAAATATTTGGTTTGTACTTATACTTTATACTATTTATCTATCTATCATTTTTTTTTTTTTTTGAGATGTAGGATTTTCCAATTTCATATCTGTTTTGGTATGGAATGAATTTTATTTTTTATTTGCCAAGCAATTATATTGATTTGGTCTATTAGCTTTACTTGGTCTATTTACCAAAAAAAGAATGATTACCAAGTTACCCGGACCAGGTCAGTCGGGTCACTCAAATGGGTCGGTTTGTAGGATCCCTTAGACAACCTATTTACTTTGCTGTAAATTTTATTGCAATGGCATAGGTTTTATTATTATTATTATTATTGTGGGGGGTAAAAACCCAGAGCTACTCAATGGGCCTAGGGCACCATGTTGAGGAGTATTATATTTCCAAGGAGCAATAGTTGGTTGGAACGGCCCATCTGAAGGCAGGAGACGCAGAAGTAGAGGGGGAGTACCGTCCGAAGAGGCCACTACTGGTCCGAAGATGTCTTACTCCTCGGTCACAAATAACCTTGATCAATCAAACGTGTGGAAGGTCCAAATGATCTTCCTAGCAATCCCAATGATAATGATAAGTTCTGGGTAGGTCTAGAGATGATCAGAACTAAAAAATATCTAAAGGAAAAGCTGCTACCACCGTATTTAATGCACTGCAACAGCTTTTCTGGCCGTATTTATGTGGAGAAGACCCCTGAACAATGTAACCTCAGCTACCGCCACTCGCAAAGAACTAAAGTAGACACATGACGTGACATGTACTTGAGTAGATACGTAGATGAAAAACAGGTGGACAATGGAGATGATGGGAAAGGGTGCTATATAAAGAAGAAGGGTCCCTGATAATGGGGGACGAGAAAAAAGAAAGAAAACCTTTATTGTAGTTCTGAATGTTGTGATTACTGTTCACTTAATAAAACATCTCTTCGGACATTCATTCAGGGAGTTGTTCAAGCATTATTTCATGTTATCATCACTGCAAGTAACCTAGCCAACCATTGTTCAATTCATAACCAGCCCAGCTCTTTTGCCCAATCTCTACAAATTCATTGTCCTGCGTTCGTTGGGCCTTTAACCCATATCTTTTGGGCTTGGGCTACAAACACAGACCCTATAATTATTATTATTATTATTGAAGATTTAAAGTCGTTGAAAAAAAAAAGTGGTCAAGATAAAAAGCATTTTATAATATAATCTATTTAGTTTCTTGATTTGATTTTTCTATTTTGAAATTTATTGAAAGTTGCTTATTGCCAAGTTGATCCAATTACTCGATGTAGCTTGCCACTGAGATTGCCTATTTTTATAGCAAGAATATAAAGGAATTTGCATTTGAAATTCCCAAGGTGCACCTTCCCAGTGATTTACTCAAGTCCACTTCGCGGATGAAACTCTAGATTTGTTTATGCAGGTTGCAACCCTGGCCCCTAATGTCCCAGCAATGCATGAGCTGCATTTTGCAGTTCCAATGGCAGGAGCTCTTATCTGTCCACTTAATACACGCCATGATTCAGCGATGTTATCAGTCCTACTAGAACATTCAGAAGCCAAGATCATATTTGTAGACTACCAATTACTTGATATTGCTCATGGAGCACTCAAGCTTCTAACAAAGACAAAAAGAAAGCCTCCAATTCTAGTCTTAATAGCTGAATCTGATGGTCCATTACCCACTGATCACATTGCTTCTGAAACTCACGAATATGAGAGTCTTCTGGCAGAAGGACACAATGGATTTGAGATAATACGACCAAATAGTGAATGGGATCCTATTTGTATTAATTACACTTCTGGCACAACATCTAGACCAAAAGGAGTAGTGTATTGTCATAGAGGTGCCTATCTAAATTCTCTAGCAAGCGTTCTTCTCCACGGGATTGGCTCATTGCCGGTTTACCTTTGGACTGTGCCTATTTTTCATTGCAATGGGTGGAACCTCACTTGGGGATTGGCAGCTCAGGGTGGCACCAATGTATGCCTCAGAAAAGTTACTCCAAAGGCTATATTTGACAACATTGCTCTGCATAATGTGACACACATGGGAGGGGCACCAACTGTCCTGAACATGATTGTGAACTCGCCGATCAGTGATCGAAGGCCGCTTCCCCACAAGGTGGAAGTAATGACCGGGGGTGCACCCCCACCTCCACAAATTCTTACCAAAATGGAAGAATTGGGTTTTGGGATATCTCACTTGTATGGCCTTACAGAAACATATGGTCCAGGAACTTCTTGCATATGGAAACCTGAGTGGGATTCTCTACCTCTCAATGAACGATACAAATTAAAAGCTCGCCAAGGAGTACATCATGTTGGATTGGAGGATGTTGAGGTTAAAGATCCTGTCACAATGGCAAGTGTACCAGCTGATGGTAAAACTATAGGGGAGATAATGTTTAGAGGTAACACGGTAATGAGTGGATACTTAAAAGATTTGGAAGCAACAAAAGAAGCTTTCAATGGTGGATGGTTTCGAAGTGGGGATTTAGCTGTGAAACATCCTGACAACTATATCGAAGTAAAGGATCGGTTGAAGGATGTGATAATTTCTGGTGGGGAAAACATAAGCACAGTTGAGGTGGAAACAGTTTTGTATGGTCATCCAGCAATTCTTGAGGCTGCAGTGGTTGCACGACCAGATAATCATTGGGGCCAAACTCCTTGTGCATTTGTGAAGTTAAAAGAAGGATATGATGGTGTTGGTGCTCAAGAAATAATCAAGTTTTGTCGAGATCATTTACCACATTATATGACTCTTAAGACTGTCATTTTTGAGGATTTGCCAAAAACCTCAACGGGAAAGATACAAAAGTTTATTTTGAGAGAGAAAGCAAAGGCTATGGGCAGCCTTTCTTGACCAAGAAGTTTGGCAAGTGTCAAAGCTTTTTAATCTTCTCGGAATGTAATAAATTTTCTTTCTTTGTTCTATAATAAATCCAACAAAATATCTATTTTAGTCCCTAAATGTATGTTTGATATGCTGTAATAACTCATATAATAAAATAGTTATTAATGCGTACTCATAATTCCATCATTTGGTTGCATCTTTATTACATGGATCAATTATTACATAGGAATAACTTACCTTTAAATTGAAGAAAAACTATTTCTTTTTAAAATTGATGTAATAGTTATTCCTTAGTGCATATAATAGGTTTAAAATTAATATATTTCTAAAAATATAAAATTTTTCCTTATACGTTATCTTTTACAAGCTTTCCATATATAACAACCAAACTTATGGATAGCAATAGCTATTTCATTATAATGTCATTTATTCCCAGTAATTAAAATTATTATTCTTAATATAATTTACATTCAGTGTACCAAACTTGCTCTAAAAAGTTTTAAAGGGCTGAAAACAGCTTAAAGGGTAGAACTAAAATTTGGAACTTTTAGAGGAGGAAAAAACTCTACAATTTACTGTTCATACAGCTTTAAAGGTAGAGGTAAAATTTGGAGCTGGTTTCAATAATTCTCATTCTTTACATTTCTTACTAGCGGCTTGGCCTATAGTAGGTATTTGGTTCACCGCTTTAGGTATTAACATTCATCATGACAGGAGCTTTGGCTCATGGAGTTATATTTTTTCATTAGAGATTACAATAAATTCAAAACTTTAAAACACTATTTGATGTAATTTGCCAAATATTGAAAACATTAAAGAGTTTTTCGGTGAACACTCTATATTATGAAAGCATTACTATCAAGACTCTACTTCTCAGTTCTTACAACAATTACAAACGCACACAGTCTCCAGCCTCTCAAGCCTCATCCATGCACACATATAGAGTTTTAGTTTATCTATTGTCATGCGTCCCAATTATTGGGAGGGTGCTGCGGCAACAAGTATAATGGTCTTGTTCTCAAAAGGCTCATGTGGTGGCCCAGGGAGGATAATGTAGGGATAGAAAATTGAATCACGAGTATAAAAATGGTATTAGGAAACATAAATTGTATCAAGATTAATTAATTTCAAATAAATCAAATAATTAATGTCACACTTATATGTCTTAATTAACATATATAATGTACGATAAAAAAGAGAAATATAATAATTAATAACAAAGAACAAAGTGTAAAAAGCTTTGTTTTGATGGATGACCAAGTATAACAACTCCCAATATGAAGAGAGAGAGGACGTTCTTGATGGTGTAGATGGAAGGGTGAGTGGATAAGAGGTTAGGACATGGTGGACAATGACACAGCTAGTGATGGTGATGTGGCAGTTAATCTCAGAGCTGAGGTGAGTGAGTGAGGTCGTTGGGATGGCTGACGAATTCAAACCTTTTGTTGTTAATGAACGTTGAGTTTTTTTTTTTTTTAGAGAGAGAGTTTGAATAGTTTTTTGTTTTGTTTGTACCATTTTTTTATTATTTTAAGGGGTTTTGTTAGTAGAATATTGATATGGCATTATTTGAACCCGTATATTATAAAGGAAAAGTTAGGATTTAAAAAACTCGATGTGATAAAGTGCTCTAAGAACAATAGAGAATTTTGGTCTTAATGAAATAAAACATCCCATAAAAAACCTGCTAAATTTATGAGATTTGGTCAAATCAAAATGCATTAAATATACCCAACCTATTTGTAAGGGTGAGTTTGGTTTAGTTTTTTGTTTTTAAGCTTTTTGAATAAGTAGCGATTTACCAATTGTTGTTATGGGGATGCAAGGCAAAAATGCAATTTTTTTTCACGTTTACAATAATGTAAAGCACAATTGCAAAATTTCACCTATCGCCCTATGGTCACATTTTCAAATGGCCAACATAATTTTAACCCAAAAAGCTCTAACCAAACAGACGCTTGCAAAAATCACCATCAACACTAACCAATTTTGCAAAGGAGATTTACAGCTATCTTACGGTTTGCATTTTCTAGTACATATTAGAAGGTTGGAACTCTGCTTTCGTAATTAAGTATTTTGAGTCTCTATATAACGTCCTTCTCAAAAAAAAGTCTCTATATAACGAGATAGTATCTCATATATCTTAAGAGTAATGTTATTCTTAAAAGAGTTGATTGATTGGTACAATTCGCCCAAAATGGTCAATTTCCCATTTCTTAGATATGTTGTAATTTTATTGTTATGTATATGATAGGTCCATTTCTTATGGCCAACATTTCATTCTCCATTAACTGAGACAAAGCTCATTAGTTTAAAAAGCCTGTTTACACGATGAATCACAAACACAAACTAAATAATATCACACGGTCTATCATTTCCAGCTCATTTTGTTGTTCAGCAGAGAGAAAAAGAGCGATTTGCTTCTTGATCTTAAGCTTTCTTTTTTTTTTTTAGCAGTCCACTCCATGCAAGCAGAAGCATACTATTGGATCACTGGCTACCATCATTTCCCCAAACATTGTCCCATGAACCACTTGGGGCGGCCTTTGGTCCTTCTGTTATTCTTAAAAGAGTTGATTGATTGGTACAATTCGCCCAAAATGGTCAATTTCCCATTTCTTAGATATGTTGTAATTTTATTGTTATGTATATGATAGGTCCATTTCTTATGGCCAACATTTCATTCTCCATTAACTGAGACAAAGCTCATTAGTTTAAAAAGCCTGTTTACACGATGAATCACAAACACAAACTAAATAATATCACACGGTCTATCATTTCCAGCTCATTTTGTTGTTCAGCAGAGAGAAAAAGAGCGATTTGCTTCTTGATCTTAAGCTTTCTTTTTTTTTTTTAGCAGTCCACTCCATGCAAGCAGAAGCATACTATTGGATCACTGGCTACCATCATTTCCCCAAACATTGTCCCATGAACCACTTGGGGCGGCCTTTGGTCCTTCAATGTAGTTCTGATTTCCATTATAATTGTGAGGTCCAGGATGTGGATATTCATTGGGGCCCGGTGGATGAACCTTCTTCGGCTTTGTTCTGATCCCCAGTATCCTCAGCACAAATCTCGCTAGCTCCCCATATAACATACCCGAGCGATCAAAAAGCTGCAACAATAACCATGTCACATAAAACTAGATAATGCTTCAATGGTGCTGAGAATACCATAGGTGGAGTAAATTACAAGGAAATAATATATAATAACAAAAAGACATCTCTAATCAATCACATAGAATTAAACAGGGAGAATTTATGTTTGAAACCTTCAATTTTCCAGTGTTTGAAAATACTGCATCTAGAAAGATAAAATTCAGATTGGTGATCTGATAATTAAATACATTATATGAAGGAAGTTGGTGAGGGGACTTCAAAAGATATTCTAATATACTTGGAATTTTGGTTCAACATGTCAGAATTTGGAAATAATCATCACCAATTAACTCAAATGTCCTGGGTTACTAACCAAAGCTATCACATCTGCTTTGGCCTACTGGCGACTAGCTTTATTTTTAGGGTGGGGGTGGGACTTGAGGATAATACGGATTTACATTTTCCAGAAAGAAAAGCCGCGGGGGGGCGCTGATGTGACCTATACAACTGATCTTACAGTATATGTAAAGGTGCAAAAACAGGTAATGGAGAGCAGACCTGAAGAAGTGCAGTCATGAACAAATGGAAAGCCTGTGTGTTCTGGTCTATAAGAATTGCTATCCTACCAAAAAAGTTTACCACACCTTGCGTCTGCAACAAAGAAAATACACAAAAATAAGTAACAGCATTATGGAAATATCTGAGCCCAAGAGGCCTCATTACTCACAATTTCAATCAGTAAAAGATGTTCCATATAAGATTGATTTATCATGAACACACTAAGGACTAAGAAATCAATTAACAAAGGAGTGAAACACCTTCTGAAGCAATCCATTAGTTAATCACACAAAATAGAAGATAGAAAAATGTGCGCGCACACACAGCCAAGATCACATTTATTTGGCACATCGGGTAACCAACTAGAATGATTTTTCTGTACTTATCCAGAGTAGATTTAAACAAACCTCTAGCTAGCACAGACACCGGCGAAGCTTCATTATCTTCTCCTCCCCCAAAACCCCTTCCCCCAAGTTGCAATTTAAAATTTGAACCTATGATTTATCCTAAGTTCCTAACCCACCCAAAGAATCACCAACTAGCGAGACCCAGGGGAGAAGTCATGTCAGATTTCATAAGGGGAAACAAATATAAGCACCGTGTTACATGTGTTAGTCATCCTACCTATACAAAAAATTAGACAAAGCATCGTGTCTTACCACCCGAAGAGCTGAAATCCAAAACCCTGGAGGAGATGGAGGAGCACCGTAAGGATCATTTGGATCTTGACCTCCATAAGGACCATTCATACCCATACCATAGCCACCCATGGGGCCTCCAAGACCACTATTATACATTCCACCTCCATACATCCCAGATGATCCATAAAGACCACCACCATACCCTCCTCCCCTATACATGCTGTTTCCATACATCCCCCCTCCACCATACAATCCCCCTGCACCACCATATGATGAACCATACATTCCAGAACCATAGCCAGAGTTGTAGTTCATAGTAGAGCCATAACCTGCAAATTTAGGGAATTTTTTTCAAAAGATCCATGACCAGCCATAAAAAGATGGGGTAAAAATGATCAACGAAAGGTAATCAGAGACCAATAGTTACCTCCATAGGTACTATTCCCATATCCCTGTTCCCAAGGCCTTGTAGGAACAGGCCTTCCAAGGGTATTCCTATTAATAGCGGCATTGTTAGCAGATGTAGAAACAATTTCTCCAGGTTTTGCAGTTCCTGAAGCCTCAACTACATCACTCGTGCTGCCAGTTGATGGGGGTTTAAAAGGTGCAGGGCCAGATGATGAGGCACCTGCTCGCTCCCAAGGCTTTGGTGGAGGACCATTACCTACAAAAATGTAACAGCATGATTCAATTCCCAGAGTATTTATGAAAAGGTTGACTTATGACATCATCTTAACCAAGCTAAGTGACAATACCAAAACATTAGTTCCAAGTACTTTATTATAGTGAAAACTTATTAACATCCCACAATGCCATTAATTCAGTGCTTTATTATATGGGGAGGGGGGCAGAGAGAATTGCCCTCTCTATTATATATGACATTATGTGATTCAGATCAAAATTGATCTTACGGGTTTACAAGATACCTATTTTCCAAAAAGTACGGGGTTTCTCTTATCTGATCATGCACTACTTAGAAAATACAGCACCCTTTGTGAGACAAAGTACTAGTCAACCAAGTGACACTACTAATTCTTTAAATAAAAAAAAAAGTGTATTTCACACCCAAAAAAAATGACCATGAAAATACGTAATGAGCTGAAGTGAGCACTTTATTCTTGCACAAGATTCTACTGATGGTTCATGTCTAAAACAAAGCCCCCGTATTTCAAATAATTGATGACCCAAGAGATTGAGAAGGATTTTATAGCCAGGCACTTGGCACTGTATCAAGCTTGTACAGACTGAGACAGCCCAGCAGTGTTCTGTACAATAGATAAGCATCATAGGCACTCTAGTAGTGACTACAGAACATTTTTCAAAGGATACTACATTCCACAACTGCAAGGAGCCCCAATGCCCATACAACCAACTAAACCTACTACAACATGTACTTTGATTTTGCACCCAAAATTCATGCTACTATTATAAACCTGACCTCTAAAGGCTAGGCATAAGGTGATGCTATGTGTAGTTTACTTCCATTGAGTTATTATCAACTGCATTGATAACAACAATAATGATGATAATGTTTCTATTCCAAAATACTTTATCTAATTTTTTATTATTCTTCAGGATGTCATGAAAAATTTACCAAAGTATATTAACCCATACATGGTCTCACCATACAAGCTCATTACCATAACCTGTAGTTAATTAGAAAAGGAGGATATTTGACATCCACTGTTACAGATAGTGGGGCCACCAGGAGGCAAACACAATCCCTAGATTTAGCATGAAAAAAAATCTCATTTAATTTTTTTTGACAAGCAACATCTCATTTTAATATATATATGACGATGAACCCCCTCAAGGTATGGGCCTGTGGGACCACCCTGAGGGGCAAACCCCAAATGCCTACACGCCTCCACTGAGTAGGCATAAGTTAAATCGCAAAATGCTTTAACATCTCATTTTACTATGAACTTAATAATTAACAATTTCTTAAAAAATTCTATGATGCAGATGGTAGAGTTCGTGGAAAATAAGGTCAAATACCAAAAGATTCGAGACTTGTGGTCTAGTTTTAATTTGGAGTCTTCTTAGCACCTTCACATGATACTCAGTTATTATTGAGTCTTAGTTTTAAGTTTCTTTAGTTTAGGAAGTTGCTGATCCTGTTTTATTTAAGTTCTACTAGAACGAGGGAAATTTGGTAAATTCCAGATATTATGGAATGGGCTGTCCTTGTTTTACCAAAGGCCATAGCCCATAAGTTTTATTTTGTATTTTAAGTCATTTTCCGATTTGCTTTAGAAATTCTTAAGTACATTTCTTTGTTATTAGCAGTCTTAGTCTTTCTAAGAATAGATTATTTAGGAGTCCTAGTCCTTCCAGGAAATGATTTATCATTGGCCTATATAAAGGCTTTATTGAATTTCTAACGGTTTATTTTTTAGTTTTGAGGGTGTGATTAACTTTTCTCCTACCTAAGTGGGTGATTGTGTTTAGGAAAACCTAGATCTGATTGTATAGTGTTTACCTTTCTTTATTCCTCGTTTTATTCACCGTTTTAATACAAAACAGACATCAAACATATTCAATATTCAATCTTTTATTACCTAAACTTAGAAAAACCCTTAAATATCAAACCATATTCAAGAATCCTTCCAGATCTCATCAATGAAATCTAATTTTATTGCTATTAAAGATCCTACATCAAAATTGGTATTAGAGCCCATTCAAATTTTGTCACGCATCATCTTAATTACCATCTGACCTATGAAATTCTAATTCAATAAGCATGATGGTTATCAAAAGAGTCTGTGACCAAGTGATTTAAAGAAGAGAATGAGAGTTAGAATCCTTGTTTAGGATTTGTGATGCCATTGATGATATACTGTTTGTGTTATTTCAGTTCCTTTTCAAGAAATTTCAGGACAAAGTGAGCAAGTCAAATGTGCCATGGGATGAGAGGGAGGTGCAAAGAATTTAAATAGAAACAAAAAAGGAATGGAAAAAAAATGGGATTGCTCTTGAATCTTGACACACCCATTACCCATATGACCATATGAGTTGATTGTCAACTTACATGCACACCCACTGGGCTTTGAACCTACAACCTCACCTTCCATCCCATCCTTATAGGGGAGAACTCGGAAGTGTCACTTGAGCTAGTACTCATTAATGTAAGGGTCAATAAACATTACCTATTACACCTATAACATACTCAATGATTTGGGAAATGAATTTCAGAAGAGCACCCAATACTACTCATGAATAGTCTGTAGATATTGTATGTGAACTCTAAAAAAAATGGGATTGCTCTTGAATCTTGACACACCCATTACCCATATGACCATATGAGTTGATTGTCAACTTACATGCACACCCACTGGGCTTTGAACCTACAACCTCACCTTCCATCCCATCCTTATAGGGGAGAACTCGGAAGTGTCACTTGAGCTAGTACTCATTAATGTAAGGGTCAATAAACATTACCTATTACACCTATAACATACTCAATGATTTGGGAAATGAATTTCAGAAGAGCACCCAATACTACTCATGAATAGTCTGTAGATATTGTATGTGAACTCGGCACATAAAAGTGACACTGCATTGCAATAGAAACTAAATCAGGGGGGAACATTTTCCTGATGGAAAGATTACCATATTTTCAAAGCATTCTTCTGCAGATGCTCAGTAAATACACACTTAAATATATCAGAAATACCACTTAAATGACCATGGGTAATCTATAAGCCTTTATCTCATAACATACACGGTAGGTGATTGCCCAAAAGAAAATTGATGAAAAGCTATGAGATTTAGATATTCACACAACCCCATACAATGTTCATGACTAGCCTAGCTACTGTGATGAACAAATGCAACTACAAAAAACCCCATATGATTCCATTCCAATATAAGCCTGAACCAATATTCACAAACACGCCCAAGCTAGAAATTCAATCAAAACTCCTAAGCAATTTATTCCCTACAGGAAAAAAGTGCCAGCTAAAATTTTAAAGAAAATTTTGTTTAAAAACCCCAAAATATCAAATGGAACATTTTATCATGAAAGAAAATTATTCATGAGACTTCAATTTTAGGTAAAATTTTCCACGGAAACAATCAGAAGACAACAATTAAATTTCATTTAATATTGACAAGAATCAAGCTGACTATAACTAAAAATTAATAAGCTAAAACCAAAAGATTAGGATTCTTTTTTTCTTTTCCAGCAAAATCAATAGCTGAATTTAGCTAAGAACCCAAATAGGATTAATGGGTTTATCCCTAAACGAATAAAAACTGTGATTTTCCTTCGTTTTTCTCACAACCAAACACAGCCCAACCTCTAATTATTAACACCACCACCCCCCCCAAAAAAAAAAAAAAAACTAATCAAAGCCAGAAATTCCGATCTCAAAGCCAACCCATCGAATCCCCCAAAAGTAATCAATCTCCAATTCAAACCAAAACAAAAAATTAAAAAAAATTAAAAAAAAAAAACACACACACACACACACACAAAAATAATAATCCAAAATCAAATAAGCTAAATTTAACAAATAAAAGGGAGAGAGAGCAAACCGGAGGGTTGTTGATTGGAGGCCATTGAAGAATTTTGCAGAGGTTATCGAGACTGCATATATGTACAGAGAGAGAGAGATAAAGATGAGAAAGAAGCAATGAGACAGAGAGATTTTTGTCTTGTTTTTTAGTTTCTCTCTCTATTTTTGAACCCTCTTCTTTTTTTCCTTGTAAGAAGTAGGAGTGGGAGCAAATATTAGCCGACTTTACAGCGTATCACTTTTTTAGTCTTCCAATGCGCGATGGTTGTTGGTTTGGTGTTTTTTCTGATTAGGATTTAGGAGGGACGGTGTTTCTGGACCGTCGATGGAATTTTGTGGGGCCCACTTACTGCTGACGTGGATGGCCTGTGAATTATTTGCGCTGAACATAGTGGTGTAGTACCCACAACATTCACTTAAAATAAAATATAAAAAAAATAAATAAATAAATTTAAGACATTTTTCATTGAGTTTACAAGTTTTTATCATTCTAATTTGGACACATTATTGATATTATTTTTTTTATAATTTTAAAAATTAAAACCGTCAAAAAATAAGGCCCAGGTATTGGTTTCAAGTTTTCAACCAATTTTTACCGAATTGAATTAAGGTTCCGCTCTCATTGAACCAGTCAATCTTGTCCATTTTTTAAATCATACTTTTTTTACTTACTATTAATAATTTATAATATCAATAATTCTCAAATATTTTTACTTATCATTAATAATCATTCTTTTTTAATTTATGCAATAAAGATGTTTTATGATTTTTTTTTTTTAATGCTAGGACTATAATAAAAATTATAATTTTTGCTATAATTTGTTAGTGACAGTTTTAAACGATGGAGTAAAAATGATGTGTCTGTAACTTACCACGTGGTTAGTAGGATATGTTGAAAATTGTTATATTTACAACATTTTTAAAATAAATTTTAAGTAGTAAGTTTTTACTTGTTGTTAATAGTAGACAAAAAAGTAATTTTATTTATAAATTTAAAATTAAAATTAATAATAAATTAAAATTTGTTAATACTACTTAAAATTTGTTGTTAATACTACTTAAAATTTGTTATAAAAATTTTATGGACATTTCACATTTCCGGAATTTAGATACGTTATTGCGACTCTTGCGTCACTGTACAGGAATGTACTTTTTTTTTCGGTGTGTCACGTGTGTTTACGAATTTTGACCTGAAGGTTTGACCTGGTGGGAAAAGAAGAGAGAGAGAGAGAGAAACAGGAATGCTCTTGGAAGGAATAAGGAAAAAGGAGTTTACTTCTATGATTGCATTATATTATATACATGTGCTAAACATGCAATATGAATTGGGCATATAAGTGTAGAATAATAAAGTCCACTATAACTTAGAATCAAGTTATAAGTGGGGTCTTTCTCAAAAAAAAAAAAGAAGTTATAAGTGGGGTGTTTGCTGATTCAGTTTTGAAGCAGGGAGTTCAGTAGAGATCTTGGTTTTTTGATTTACTTCTTATGTAGTAGACTAGTCTGGCTTGTAAACTCAATGCTAGTTTGTGTTTGTTTCCCTTTGCTTAGTTGAGGTGCCCATTAGAGTATTCCCATTAAGGATCTTAAAAAATTTAGCATTTAGCAATTCAAAAACTTACTTTATTTATTTTAATAACTCATTTTACAATACCGTTAGGATTAGTGCCCTTAAATCCTATTGTATAATACTATGTATGACATTATGTATGACTTAATGTTGTAATTAATAAAGTTGTTTTATTATTATCTAAAATAATGATAACATGAATATTTGAACATTACCATATAATCCATGGGATACATAGTATGTAATTTATGTGAAAAGTCACAGAAGATCTAAATCACAAGTTCTTTGTAAACTCAGAATTATAGTTCGTAATCGGTGATGAAATTGGGCATTTCATCTGCGTAAACTATAACATATCAACTAAGATGATTTGTCTTGATCATGAAAGTAGAGACTTCTAGTTGATATGTTGATATATTTTAAAAGTTAAGACATATTGAACTGGACCGCTGTGAGATTTATTATTCTCCTAATGATTGTCAAATAAATAATAAATCTCACGACTTCTATTTACATAAACTCTTAATCTTGAGAGGATAATGGATCTGATCATAAAATGTATGTTGCTTTGATATATCAAGAGTAAGATCTAAAGTTACGATCAAAATCTCAGTATACTGGGCAGCCATATTTAGTGTTTATGGAACATATATTCTCAAAATGGAATTCATAATCTCTTGACGGAGATATAAAATATTCTCTTGAGATAAGTTTAATAGGTTTGGTTATTTAGAGTGTTAAGTCTAACAACTTTAATAAAGAGTTACTAAAGTATATAGTTATGAAATTGGATTTCATAAATATATGATGAATAACTTAAAGAATTAAACTGGGTATTCAAGGATTAAGATGTAGTAATCTTCAAAGTGGCAGTCTACATTCATAATTTTGTATTACTACGAATATTTTATAAAGGGGTTACATGTATAATAAAGTTTTGGGATATAATTTATTAATAAGGCCTATAGTACAATTATATTTATATAGCGGTATTAAATATAATTAATGGTAACTTTGGACTTGTCAAGAATTGACAGAAAAATCCAAGGCCCGTTGGAGCTAGTATCTTATTAGTCCCTTTTGATCTCACTCCAAACCACACACTAAAACCCAATTGGAAAGGCACAATAGGCCAGCCAAATTAAATAATCAGTTAATTATAAAGGGAGAAACATACAGAATTTTTTTAATAAAAAAGAGACATCATTGTAAAATGGTGTGTATGTGTGAGTGAAGCCACTTGATTATTCTCCCTTGGAAACTGATTGAAAGATCACACTTCTTGGGCGTAAAGTGGAATTGAAGTGAAGAATAAAAATATTCTCAAGTACTTATAATCTTTTGTTTTAAATTTCACCGCACCAAGGTACGCTATCTTGTTATTAAATTCTAAAATTTACATAGTGCATGTTATCAATCATGAATGAAATAGATCCATGTTTGTTGTTTCCACTATGTGTTTTGTTTAAGATACAAAACCAGATTTTCCAACAATTAGTATCAAAGCCAGGTTTTCAATCTCATGATTGTATAACATGTGGTTGAGTTTTAAAATTTAAGAAAACCGTTATCTTTGTGTTTCAAATTTTTGCATAAAGTTATTGTTTCATAAACCGTGTGTGCATTGACCAATATATGCAATATATTGTTCTGCATGGTTCCAAGAGGACACGGATGTAACTTTTGTTTTGTGCCGTATGTTTTTGGTGTTTGTATTCATCAAGGATACCATCTACACATCTTGCCAACGGGTTTATTGAAGTGGTTTATAAACATAATCGAATAGGAATGATGTACATTGATTCTCATGAAATCATTTAATATTCGACTTTGCCATCAGTTTTAAAGTTTTCTTAAATAAAACTTGTATAACGGTCAAAGCACGAGCATTTTGTTTTGCAATGGTTGGTTATTATATTGTATCAAGTGGCATTTGACTTTTGGCTAGTGATACATGTATGATTCTATGGTAAACGTGTACTATTGTTAGTCTTGATTGATATAATTATATGTTATCAAGGAATCAAGGCCCAACTTCATGAATTGATTANTCATTGACCAGTCAATCTTGTCCATTTTTTAAATCATACTTTTTTTACTTACTATTAATAATTTATAATATCAATAATTCTCAAATATTTTTACTTATCATTAATAATCATTCTTTTTTAATTTATGCAATAAAGATGTTTTATGATTTTTTTTTTTTAATGCTAGGACTATAATAAAATTATAATTTTTGCTATAATTTGTTAGTGACAGTTTTAAACGATGGAGTAAAAATGATGTGTCTGTAACTTACCACGTGGTTAGTAGGATATGTTGAAAATTGTTATATTTACAACATTTTTAAAATAAATTTTAAGTAGTAAGTTTTTACTTGTTGTTAATAGTAGACAAAAAAGTAATTTTATTTATAAATTTAAAATTAAAATTAATAATAAATTAAAATTTGTTAATACTACTTAAAATTTGTTGTTAATACTACTTAAAATTTGTTATAAAAATTTTATGGACATTTCACATTTCCGGAATTTAGATACGTTATTGCGACTCTTGCGTCACTGTACAGGAATGTACTTTTTTTTTCGGTGTGTCACGTGTGTTTACGAATTTTGACCTGAAGGTTTGACCTGGTGGGAAAAGAAGAGAGAGAGAGAGAGAAACAGGAATGCTCTTGGAAGGAATAAGGAAAAAGGAGTTTACTTCTATGATTGCATTATATTATATACATGTGCTAAACATGCAATATGAATTGGGCATATAAGTGTAGAATAATAAAGTCCACTATAACTTAGAATCAAGTTATAAGTGGGGTCTTTCTCAAAAAAAAAAAAGAAGTTATAAGTGGGGTGTTTGCTGATTCAGTTTTGAAGCAGGGAGTTCAGTAGAGATCTTGGTTTTTTGATTTACTTCTTATGTAGTAGACTAGTCTGGCTTGTAAACTCAATGCTAGTTTGTGTTTGTTTCCCTTTGCTTAGTTGAGGTGCCCATTAGAGTATTCCCATTAAGGATCTTAAAAAATTTAGCATTTAGCAATTCAAAAACTTACTTTATTTATTTTAATAACTCATTTTACAATACCGTTAGGATTAGTGCCCTTAAATCCTATTGTATAATACTATGTATGACATTATGTATGACTTAATGTTGTAATTAATAAAGTTGTTTTATTATTATCTAAAATAATGATAACATGAATATTTGAACATTACCATATAATCCATGGGATACATAGTATGTAATTTATGTGAAAAGTCACAGAAGATCTAAATCACAAGTTCTTTGTAAACTCAGAATTATAGTTCGTAATCGGTGATGAAATTGGGCATTTCATCTGCGTAAACTATAACATATCAACTAAGATGATTTGTCTTGATCATGAAAGTAGAGACTTCTAGTTGATATGTTGATATATTTTAAAAGTTAAGACATATTGAACTGGACCGCTGTGAGATTTATTATTCTCCTAATGATTGTCAAATAAATAATAAATCTCACGACTTCTATTTACATAAACTCTTAATCTTGAGAGGATAATGGATCTGATCATAAAATGTATGTTGCTTTGATATATCAAGAGTAAGATCTAAAGTTACGATCAAAATCTCAGTATACTGGGCAGCCATATTTAGTGTTTATGGAACATATATTCTCAAAATGGAATTCATAATCTCTTGACGGAGATATAAAATATTCTCTTGAGATAAGTTTAATAGGTTTGGTTATTTAGAGTGTTAAGTCTAACAACTTTAATAAAGAGTTACTAAAGTATATAGTTATGAAATTGGATTTCATAAATATATGATGAATAACTTAAAGAATTAAACTGGGTATTCAAGGATTAAGATGTAGTAATCTTCAAAGTGGCAGTCTACATTCATAATTTTGTATTACTACGAATATTTTATAAAGGGGTTACATGTATAATAAAGTTTTGGGATATAATTTATTAATAAGGCCTATAGTACAATTATATTTATATAGCGGTATTAAATATAATTAATGGTAACTTTGGACTTGTCAAGAATTGACAGAAAAATCCAAGGCCCGTTGGAGCTAGTATCTTATTAGTCCCTTTTGATCTCACTCCAAACCACACACTAAAACCCAATTGGAAAGGCACAATAGGCCAGCCAAATTAAATAATCAGTTAATTATAAAGGGAGAAACATACAGAATTTTTTTAATAAAAAAGAGACATCATTGTAAAATGGTGTGTATGTGTGAGTGAAGCCACTTGATTATTCTCCCTTGGAAACTGATTGAAAGATCACACTTCTTGGGCGTAAAGTGGAATTGAAGTGAAGAATAAAAATATTCTCAAGTACTTATAATCTTTTGTTTTAAATTTCACCGCACCAAGGTACGCTATCTTGTTATTAAATTCTAAAATTTACATAGTGCATGTTATCAATCATGAATGAAATAGATCCATGTTTGTTGTTTCCACTATGTGTTTTGTTTAAGATACAAAACCAGATTTTCCAACAATTAGTATCAAAGCCAGGTTTTCAATCTCATGATTGTATAACATGTGGTTGAGTTTTAAAATTTAAGAAAACCGTTATCTTTGTGTTTCAAATTTTTGCATAAAGTTATTGTTTCATAAACCGTGTGTGCATTGACCAATATATGCAATATATTGTTCTGCATGGTTCCAAGAGGACACGGATGTAACTTTTGTTTTGTGCCGTATGTTTTTGGTGTTTGTATTCATCAAGGATACCATCTACACATCTTGCCAACGGGTTTATTGAAGTGGTTTATAAACATAATCGAATAGGAATGATGTACATTGATTCTCATGAAATCATTTAATATTCGACTTTGCCATCAGTTTTAAAGTTTTCTTAAATAAAACTTGTATAACGGTCAAAGCACGAGCATTTTGTTTTGCAATGGTTGGTTATTATATTGTATCAAGTGGCATTTGACTTTTGGCTAGTGATACATGTATGATTCTATGGTAAACGTGTACTATTGTTAGTCTTGATTGATATAATTATATGTTATCAAGGATTCAAGGCCCAACTTCATGAATTGATTAATATATAAATATATATATATATATATTAATGTGCTAATGTACAAACCATGCTATCAGTTCATGTTTATATATATTAAGATTTGAATGATAAACGAAGCATTGTTGCTTGCCTTGGTTTATATATTTATAGCCAAACAGTTCATATTAATGCTAGGGTTATGAAATTTATTTCGATTATGTTTTCAAGGTTTCTAGCATTATTATGGTTCTTGATCTTAAAAACCTTTAATTTAAAATATCTAGTGAGAGAGAGATACAAGGGTTGGATCTCACGGCCTCCATTCTCTGTTCA
Organism: Quercus suber; assembly: GCF_002906115.3. Classification (NCBI taxonomy): domain Eukaryota; kingdom Viridiplantae; phylum Streptophyta; class Magnoliopsida; order Fagales; family Fagaceae; genus Quercus; species Quercus suber. The sequence continues at coordinate 551,684 of NW_027069595.1, read as the reverse complement.
TAGTAGTATGAAATGTATACTTTGTCTTTGCTTCGAGCTTAGCGTTCCATGTAGAAAGTATTTATTTCATGGTGCTACAAGATTGAACTACCTGGTTTATAGTGGTTTGATCAAACACCTTGTTTTAGCCTTAAGCTTTGCATTCCATGCGGAGGATGTTTTGTATCATGGTACTACAAAATAAACCTGTTAAGGGAGATGAAATGTGGCTACACATTATTCTAGACAATGGTATACACTAGACTAAGTATTATAGTATCCTCTATACTGAGTTCTTACTATTATTACTTAGAGGCTAAATGTAAAACGGCATATTATTAGTGTTTGATAAAAGTTATCATGATAGCACTAATAATGAGAATAGTTCTCAATCAATCATAGTATTTAATATTCACTCTATGTTGAGGGATATTGAATATGGGATTGGGTTGTCGTTGCATATTTTATATTATGGTTTTATTAAGGTTCCATACTATATGTTTATATGCTAAATTGATAATGTCTAGTTCACTAATTATATTCATGTTTGTTATTTTCAGATTTAAAATCATGGCATCATTTAGCTCACTTGTTGTTATTCTTAATCAAAACAAACTGATTGGATCTAACTATGTTGACTTGAAAAGAAATTTGAACATTGTTCTTACTGCTGAAGAGCACAAATATGTACTTACTCAACTATGTCCTAACTTTCCATCATTAGATGCTCCTCTTGAGGAAAAACATCGATATGATCGTTGGCAAAAAACTAATGAGATGGCCAAGTACTATATCCTAGCATCTATTTCAAATGTTCTACAGTATCAAATGCTAGTAATATGAACAAGTTCAATGCTCCCAAAAATGTTCTACAGCATCACATACTAATGGGTAGCCACATTTAATGTTTATGAAACGTATATTTTCAAGATGAAATTCATAATCTCTTAATGGAGATATAAAATATTCCCTTGAAATAAGTTTAATGGGTTTGGTTATTTAGAGTATTAGGCTAACCACTTTATTAAGGAGTTATTAAAGTATATATTTATGAAATTGGATTTCATAAATATATGATGAATAATTTAAAGGATTAAATTGGATACTCAAGGATTAAGATGTAGTAATTTTCAAAGTGATAATCTACATTCATGATTTTGTATTATTACGAATATTTTATGAAGGGGTTGCATGTATAATAAAGTCTTGGGATATAATTTATTAATAAGGCCTAAAGTGCAATTATAGTTATATAGTGGTATTAAATATAATTAATGGTAATTTTGGACTTGTCAAGAGTTGACAGAAAAGCCCGAGACCCATTGGACCTAGTGTCTTATTAGTCCATTTTGGTCCCACTCCAAGCCACATACTAAAGCCCAATTGGAAAGGCCCAATAGGTCAGCCCAATTAGATAATCAGTTAGTTATAAAAGGAGAAACATACACAATTTTTTTTAAAAAAAAAGAGAGACATCATTGTAAAATGGTGTGTATGTGTGAGCAAAGGTACTCAATTATTCTCCCTTGGAAACTAATTGAGAGACCACACTTCTTAGGCTTAAAATGGAATTGGAGTGAAGAATAAAAGTTTTCCCAAATACTTATAATCTTTTGTTTTGAATTTCACCGCACTAAGGTACACTATCTTGTTCTTAAATTCTGAAATTTACATACTGCATGTTATCAATCATGAATGAAATAGATTCATGTTTGCTACTTCCGCTATGTGTTTTATTTGAGATACAAAACCATATTTTCCAATAAATACATCCAACACCAAAGGTTTTATATTTTTTTTTCCACTTCATTAAAATATTAATATTTTTATTATTTTTATTCTCATCTCATCTTTTCTGCTACCCACAAATCCATAGCCACTGCCCACACCTACAGCTACTGGCCACCACCGCCCACACTCACATCCACCGTCACCACCACCCAACTCCCAACCACCAAAATCACAAACAAAAATAAACTCATAGTCACCTCCAACCAACCCAACCCACAACAAACCCAACCCAGCAAACCTCTAGTCACCACCAGACACCATCACCCACCCACCTACCACCACCATAAACCCCAACCCAAAATTAACCCACCATTAGTCACTACCACTACAAACTGCACCCACCCACCATTAAACACAAAAAACGAAACCCACTCACGCACCCACTTGCCACCACTGTAAACCCCAACCCAAAATCAACCCACCACTAGCGACCACCACCACAAACCATACCCACCTATAACTAAACAAAACAAAACCACAACCTAGCCACCACCTTCAACCTTCCTCCTCCAAATCATAAAACAACTACCATCACAAACACAAAAGCCAACTATCACAAAATTTCAGCCACCATCAAATCCAATCCACCACCAAACTGTGACCCATGACCCATAGTGACCAAGCAACCCACAGTACCACCAATGCACTGTGACTCACCCACGGGAAATTGGTGATGAGAGGGACAAGCAAGATATGGCAAGGACAAGAGGGCTGAAGAGAGGAAGAAAGAGAGAGAACAAATGAGAAAGAAAGACAGAAAGAGAGAGAAGAGGAGGACCGGTGAAAGGGAAGAAAATGGAAAAGAAGATGAGAAGAAAAGATAAGTAGTGAGAGAGAGAAGAGATATTTTAATTAAAATAGTATTAAAATATTATTATATTTTTAAGATTTGAGCTACAACGCACTGTCATAGATAGTAGTCCACTGTAGCTCAAATGCTAGTAATTTTAAGAATAACATCTTTGTTGTAGTGTGCTTTTTTGGAATGAGATGTTAAAAAATAGCATTTTTAGCTCTTGAGATACTTGATGAGAATGCAGGCTTTTTTTTTCTTTTCTTTTTTTAGACCTTCAGGTCTGGTGGGTTGCAGTTCTTTTGCTGGTTTCCATTGTGTTTTAATAATAATTTCGTAATTATAAAAATTAATATTTAAAAAATAATAAGTCTACTAAACCCAATCAATTTCATAATTTTTGAGTTAGTACACACCACTAGAGACTAGACCAAGGCTTTAGTTTGAATAATTCAATCATGGGATTTTTTTTTTTTTTTTTTTTTGATATATTGTTATTCAGGGAGGGGGAATTTCAACTTTAGATGTTTCTGTTGAAAACACAAGAAAAATGCCAACCAGTTGAGTTACAAGACTTTTGGTTAATCATGAGATTTAATACCTTGGAAATTAAATTTTCTTATAAAGCAGATTTTATATTTTGTAATTCACTCATTTGCAACTGAAATGTTTAATTTTATATTTGTTCATATGGAATTTAAATCCAACTCAAAAAAGACTGGGAATTTAAAAAATTAATTGCTTATCTTTTTGTGGAATTAAAATGGTGAAATTTTAAACTATATGTGAATTGAGTACTTAATTATATGGACGTAAGCTTAAGCACGGTTAAAAAAGAATGCAAAACTCATGAGGTAGCAATTGACAGTTAGAAACTGAGACTCTTTATTCAAACTCATGCGCAATACATTTATGGATAAATTATTCGACATGCTCTCACAAGAGAAAATTTTGTGAAAAATTACTCGTTTTCTAATGTTTATTTGCAATCTTGAAAATAAACATTTTTTTTTTCTAGTTTAGTTCGCATGGAAAACAATTAATATATTTTGCAACTTTAATACATGAAGTAAACCCCAAATAAGAAAACAGAATATAATATTTTTGGATCATTTTGCAAGCTGAAATGGGAAAAAATATCTCAAACTCATAATATACGTGAAAATTAGGTGGGAAAGATGACTTGTGTGAGTAAAAAATATTTTTTGGAAAAAATACAATAATTGGTCAGTGATTAATCAATGGTGATCAATATTCAATGGTTAATATGTGAAGAGGGAATGGGCTAACAGAGAGAATAAAGAAGTTACCATTGAAGGAATTTTTATTGTGGTGTGAAATATATTTGTGGTAGTACATTAAGGGTACGTTTGGTACACTGAATGTGGATTACAACAGGAATGGTAATCTTTATTACCAGGAATAAAATGTGTTGTAATGGAATAACTAAACCTATTCATTAGTTTGGTTGTGAGTTATAACATTAAAATAAAACTTATGATCTATTTTAGGAAATATCTCATTCATACAAATATATTTCCTAGAAAATAATATATTTTAAATTTTAGAGAGATGAGTTATTTTTTGATGATTTTTTATTTTCATAATTGTTAGGTGGATGTGGAAAGTTTATTTATTTGGAAATATATTAATGTTAGAAATTATTACATCTACCAAGGAATAGCTATTACAACATTTTTAGAAAGGAATAGTTATTCCTTATTTTAAAGAATAGCTATTCACACGCAATGACTATTCCATGTAAAAAAAACATAACCAAAATATTGAATAGCTAAACCATAAGAATAACTATTACATTACAATGTTTATTACAGTCTACCAAACGTGTCCTAAGTATGTAACATTCCTCCCCTCCCCCCCCTCCCCCCCCAAAAAGTTTTTCTCTTTCTTAGGCTTGTTTTTTTGTTGATACATAAAACATATTTTGTCAACTTACATTTTTTATTATGCTAAACATAAAAATTATTTTCCATCAAAATAAATGTAATTTTGTGCAATTGTACCCTTAATTTAATACGCAAAGCAGTCCCTTATTTTAAGGTAAGTGTGAATTTTGATTTGACACAAGCACAGCTATTTGAGGTGCATGGACAGGACTAATAGACCATTTTTGTGGTACCGACACCACTAGTTTTTTTACTTTTTTGAGAAGGGACACCACTAGTTTTCAATATAGCAAAATTCAATGTCACAGCGTCCATGAACCATGATGGCTCACTCCTTAGTTGCCCTCACTATCGATAATTCTAGGATAGTAGGATTATAACCTTTTTTCACAGTTGTCTTGTGTGGTTAACATAACAGTAGAGAAAAAACAGTATGTTCTTATAAAAGTTATAGACCGTCAGTTACAACCCCTCACATAGGATAGCCGTGAAAAGATTGTGGTTTCAGAATAATTCCACCAACATGTTTATTCTCTAAAGGGACCAAGTGCTCGAGACTATAAGTTCCTCGTCAACTAATGTGTTGGGCTATCAAATCCATTACATAGATATCTGAAACTCTCTTCCAACTTCCAAGCTTTGCTAACTGGGTTGTGAAAAAAGAAAAAAGGTCTTCAGATGCTTACGTTTACAGCCCATAATTTTGCAAAAGGGCCTTTCCTTTGGGCCTTTGAATCCATCTTCTCTTCATCTTTTTCCCCAAGTCCTCCTTGCTTACTTTTGGCTGTTTGTTTTGCTCATACAATGACATAACATTTTTCATTATGTTTTCAATTACTGACGTGAACTATTGTGATTAATAGGTAATAAAATGTTATATAAAGTGATGAACTATATAAAAAAAATATTTCTCTAATCAAAACATGTCATCTTAACAAGCTGTGAAAAAGGTAATAATAAAACATTACCTTGATTTTATAGATTTTATCAGACAAAGTTTTCAATGGATTTTAAATTATTAAGCATATGGTGATGTCCTCTCATAGATGTGACAGACCACGCCCAAATACACACAATGGTCTCATTCATGGGAGATCAATCAAAATGCCCTCAGAAGCCTGAACTGCTAACAAGTAAAAATGTCATTTTCTTCCTCATGTAGCGTAAAGCACAAAATCAACAGCTTTAAGCCATCTATTTTCTCATCTAAACATATGTAAATCTCTATACAGACTGTGAATAGGGTACTACAGAACATCATACCATGAATCCTTCTGCAACTACAACAACCAATATTCCCAATTCTACCATATACAGACCTATACATGAACTTAATCATAGAAGGGGTTTCCACATGACCCACATATGCTCTTTTCCTCTTTTTCACTTAAGTTCTTGCCACAGCCAACATGTAAGAGACATAACTGTACTTCATAATGGGATTTGCTTTGAAATTATCAGCAACTTAACACAAAACACATTAATGTCTCATATCATAATTGACAGTGGAGAAGGAAAAAGCATATAAACTTCAGAGATATGGGGGCCAACTGTACAGATTGCCTCTCACCTTCTCAGAATTTCATGCATATGAACTAGAACCTGCAGAACCATGTAGAATTGACCTAAATACTACAAAAGCCAGACTCAAATATTATAAGCCTCCTGTCAAGAAGCAGTTGCTACTGCCAGAGCTGTTCATACTACAAGGCATATCTCGAACTAATAACTTCACACTTCGTGTGCCAATATCATCCAAAATCTCAAGACACTCTTGAAGATCTGAGTCACTTACTAACATTACCCATTCCTCTTCATCATCTAAATACTTGAGTTGGAATGTCCCATTTTGCAACTTGAATCTCTTTCCAACTTCTTCATATAGTTGGAAACACCCAGCTGAAGGCTCAAACTTGAACCGGATTGTATCTTCTCTGTAAGTAGCTTTCACAATAATTTTGGATCCACTATCAACACAGCTTGTTTTGACTTTAGAGTACTTCTGCTCCTCAAAGCTCTGAGAGCTTGATGAACTGCCACGTATCATTGAACTAGAACCATTTGATGAGTCTGTCATACCTGAAGAACTAGGCTGGTTATGTTCAACAATCCCATCATCCACATTGATCCCAGTATCTATATCATCACCAGCAGCCAATGAGCTCAGAGACACAAATTGGCAGTCATTTTCTAATTTTAAGCTGTCCATGTTCAGACTGTATTTTTCACCTCTGTTCACAAGATAAGAGCCCAAGGAGACACTTTCAGGAGAAGCCTGAGAAGTTGTCTCAAGGCTAGCCTGCTGGCATGGTACAGCGTTGGATTTCCTTAGTTCTTCTCCACATGTGTTTGTATTAAGCTTACCCATTGAAGGAGCTACTTGGTTTAAACCCATGGAACAGTCATCCTCTTCCAGCTTAATTAGAGAATTCATGCCATCAAATCCAGGTGCTGAAGGTACTGAAACTGCATTTTGGGTGGCTAGCTCAGCATTTTTGACACACAAGTTTTTGTCAGGGAAAAGACTTTTCTGTGAAACAGTTTCTTGGATTATGGAGCCTGCTGCCATAAACTCTCCAGTATTTGGGTCAAACTTCAATCCTCCCTCCACCCCCTGAACAGAATCAAGCACAGTCTGTATTTTCCTTAAGGAACGGTTCACCTTATTTATCTTACGGGATGGCCATCTTGAGATTCCATGTTGTCTGCAAATCCTTTTCAGTGTAGTGGGGCAAACTATTGACATAGAAACAAGGGGAAAGAAGAAGATAAATACCAGATTTTATTCATAGGTTCCTTTTAAATAAATCTTTAAAAATATTGAATATTTAAACAATGCTTTTATGTAAACTCAGCAACAGGATTCTATAGAAGGTTATTACTACAAATTCCTCTTGATCCTTCATATTGTCCCATGCTAAGCCTTTAAGTTAGCATTGTTTACCTACCCTAAATAAGAGTCCTCCAGCTATCATCTGTAATTCTAGATAATACACAATACAGTTTAAACAATTCTTATAACATTAAAGTTAGGACTAAATGAACCTTCCCAATGTAACTAAATAGATGGTGATGGATGTTAGGCAAATGATACTACATGCAAGCCTTGGTTAGAACTTTATGTACAAGCCCATATTTACCCAACTTCTTAATAATTTTACAGGAAAAAACTTAGCAATATAACATTATAAACTAAACAATTAGCAATACCATTAAATTTGTTTCCTGTAATTTAGTCCTCACTTTAAATTGATGATTACCAAAGCAAAATAACCTAGAATAACTGCAACAATTCACTAAGAAATGAGAACACAAGGACAATGAATCTCACCGCCTATGCTTTTTGCAGCGTCCTTAAGACTCCCAGAGAAGTATTGCTGAAGAACACTCAAGCTCACATTCTTCTCTGCTGTACTTCGCTTTTTCTCATGCCTTCTAGATCCGCTTGTTGCCTACAAGATTTATAAGAAACAGTTAAGAACTAAATCCCACAAGCTCTTCAAAATCATACACAAAGTAAATACAAAATTTCTGCAGGAAGCTAGAATACAATTTTTGGAGTCGTTAAAATTTTCATTTCCTACATTTTGCTTTCCTTTCTATGACTAATGAATGCTTGAGGGAAATGCTTCATAAAATATGGCAGGATCCAGGTCATTTACGTCCTATGATTTCTCTAATAGCATAATTAATAACTACCAAGTAATATGAAGGCATATGAGATCATCACACAGGATTAATTTTTCAGAGTGGAAAGTTCATCTCCTAGTAATTTCGCTCACTCAGCATAAAATGCCATAACCTTCAAATATATCAAGTACAGATAGAAGGAAGTCCCTTTATCACTTGAGCATGGCTAAGAAATATAACTATGTATATACAAACACATAAAGGTATGTATAGATAAAACAACAAAGAAGCATCTTTATCAGGGAGAGAAAACAAAGGCTCCATAGCTGAGAATGGTGAAAATCCAAAACAATATTGTGCCATGGTCCTAAGGAAGTGAAAAGGGGTTAGTTCAGAGTGCATTAAGGACACCAATTTTCCCCTTATCTGTGTCATGAGAAACCAGCAAGCTTATTTTCTCATAGTTATTGCATCACATTTCATGAGGCTGCCGGCCTATACTCAATCAAGAATGCTTATGACTTAGCTGAAATGGCTCTTACTCTCACTTCAAGAACAGGATGGAGGGTAAGATCATGGGTTCAAGACCCACAAACACATCTGTGTAACTTACTAAAAATAAATAGATAGGAAACCAATCATCCCAAAAGTTTAATCTGTTAGGAATGTGGCCCAAGAAAGAACAGGATAAAACATAAAATGCAACCAATACCTGCAACTAGAAGAGAAGAAATTTGGAAGCTTGGAAGAAATTGTAAAACTAAGAGTTGAACCTACATCCACTTAGTCAAAGATGGCTTTGATAATACAATGTGTGGGTTTGTGCCTGTCTGTGTATATTCCAACATTTTCTCTCTTTATTTTGGGCAAACTGAATTTCTCCACACTGAAGTATCAGGTGATTTGTGGTGTCTCCCTAAACTTCAAAATCAAGCAATTAACCTCCAAAGTTAAACCCAAAATACACATAGACCCTTGCTGTAGAAAATTGAGGTTAAATTGGGCATTTTTAGCATGTGATAACTTCAAAATCAAGCAATTAACCTCCGAAGTTAAACCCAAAATACACATAGCCCCTTGCTGTTGAAAATTGAGGTTAAATTGGGCATTTTTAGCATGTGATTGTCAAAGTTATATGGCAGTTTTGTTTAATACAATATATTTTTTTAATTTGATATAGAGTAACATGAGGCTCAAATGTTAAAGAAATATCAATTTTCACGCCAATTTTAAAGGGTATGGGGCTATTTGCATTTATTGTAAAAAATTTGGTGTTGATTGCTCAATTTAAAAGTCTATCACAAATGATAATTTGGGGTCAAAGATTATGCTCCATGTTTGGTTTTCCAGAATGAACTAATGAGTGCTAGAATGAAAACACATTATCCAGTTTTACCACATCCTAACATGTGCTAAATGAACCTCTGCCCTCGCTATCGCATTCTAGAGTAAGCAATGCACTTTATTTTCATCATGTTCCACAGAAACCAATAATATGCATCAGGTAAAAGAAAATCAGGCATTCATATTCTCACCTGGTTTTTTCACGTTCTAAGTTCATTTCCCTAAAATATTTATTGACATTCCCAAATGAACCTCTTAAGTGAAAAGCTAAGGTCAGACCAAGAACCAGCACAAGGTCATATAATACAAAAGAAGCCCAAGCTGGGCTCTTCAGAAGTTTAACAAACCAAAACTGAGCCTAGTGAGCTGCGCAAAGCTAATATCAGCTCAGTATGTTTAAATTCTAATGCAACATTGCTACAGCTGTATTAACTAAAAAGTATATCCTAGGGAGAGTAGTATATGTTTACTTTTCAATCAGACCATCTATTGGTCTGATGCATATCATTAGAGGGTATCAACAAAGGGATAAAGAAGAAGTTTGTTATCTATCAAATTCTACGGAACCCAATAAAAAATAAATTGCTCCCCAGTATAAAAGCGACAAGTATGAAGTATCCTACTACTTTCATCAATAGTTAACCTAGTAATACAAGGATAAACCCACATCCCACTGGTACAATTGCAAATATTAGGAACCATAGAGTTCCTTGGAACAATTAATGCTAGAACGTTATGCATGTAACTAGCCTTTAACCAAGGCATGCTCTTTTCAGTTTCAGAAGGGTTAGAACACGCATCCCCACAAACCAACCCCCCCACCACCCCCNCCCCACCCCCAAAAAAAAAAAAAAGAAGAAGAAAAAAGAAAGGAGGATGTGACTAAGAACATTACTTGCTTATGAAGACTATCTGGTTCAATTATATCATTTCTTGTGTTAGACACTTCCAATGGCATCTTCTCGGTTGAATTCACATCATTATCTGATAATGTCAACTGAGAGTTTTCCCCAGGCATAGCCATCAGTGGAAAGTTTTGGTTTTCTGCATCTGAAACTGTCCTCAAACTCTTACATATTCTCTGCATGGTACCTGATAAGTTGTTCAACAAGAGTTGCTGTTCTGCACTCCCCTTCATATTGACAGGGAGAAATAACTCTAATATATAATCATCTTCACCAGTGTAGGTGCTCCTTAACCTGATTGAGACTGCAGCATTCAAACCAAATTTGCGCGCATGATGGACAAGTGGATACTCACTTATGTCATAATTCTTCACATCTGCGTAGAAGAAGGGATGATTTGATTGAAGTGCTTTCCCAGCTATACCTTGCCCCTCCTCAAGATGATGTTCCAGGCATGCATATACAAAACCTTCCATTGTTCTATCATTCACATAACAAGCTGTTTCCTCAATGCACAGTATACATTTCTCATTAGAATTTGTGTTGCCCTCTCTAACCCGTACTCTTGGCATTTCATCACCAGATCCCTCAGTGTAATAACAAGGTATCCATGTAAGAGCCAGTGGCAATCTATGTGCATGACACACAGCTCGTAAAACATCAATTATCTCTGCTAAGGCAGCTCTTTGGTTCTTTGACAGGCACTGCAAATAACATAATTACTTATTAGAAGCACCAAAATTGTACTGTACTTAATAGATACTAAAACAGGTATATGCAGGGAAGAGGGCAGGGAAGACAAATGATTTGTACCTGGGGACGAAGTCGAGGAGGTTCAGTAGTCCTTAATTTCACAGCCTGCAGAGTGCCGCAATCAGAGCAGATCTAATAATAATTTTGAAACCCTTTCTAATTTAATACTATCTCATGCAAAGAATACAAGTAATTTATTTTGTAGAATATTTTCTGGAAATGTGCCCACAAGAAATGATACAGGAGCTGCTTCATAGCATTGAAGCAGAACTTTCCACTGATGATCTAATGGTGTAATTTATGAGGTTTTGAACATGGCCAAATGATTTAACACAGGATAACAAACAAAAAGATTAAAAGAAAATTATAGCAGTAAAGAAAAGGAAAAGGGATGCTAACCTGGAGCGCATTGCAAACAGTTTCCAACTCTGCATTAAAATTGGACTTCTCTTTGGTAGTGACAAGTTCCAACACAGCACAGCATGACATCTCAGGAGAATCAAAAACTGGCACAGCAATTGATCCACGGACCTCATGCTGAGCTGCATGATCCGCCCGCAGATACTCAACCTTATTGTAATAACTAACATTTGAAGTCCATTCTGGAACTTTGGAGATAAACACACGACCAGGAAGCCCAAGGAATGAACCTGATCTCCTTTCAGTAGGAAAAACAAACGATCTTGAAATTTCACGATACCCTGCAAGCATTTCATCGAGCAAATAGGGTTGCTCCCAAGTGCTTAAGATGTGCTGATCACCAAGCCTCATGGGAACCCAAACTTGTGCCAAAATACCCCACCAGATGAAGCTTTGAACAAAGACAATGCCTTAAGCATCTTCTCATCAACTGACATACTAAGTGGCCTAGGTATCATACAATTTCCCATATCAAAGACACTATTTTGAGGAAAAGAACAATTATTTTGTGCAGTTGCCAAGCCATTTGCATCGTTCGAATCCGTTGAGAACCCATATTGCGAGTCCATTTGGTCAAACATCAATTTATCTCCACAATTGAAAGAATTCCCCACAGGATTGAAAGTTCCACCAACTTCATTAACAGGAAATGCAACACCATTCTGTTCTGAGAAATTCAAAGCATCCGAAGACACACCATAAGGGGTTGATGGAAATGACGACAACCCGTAAGAGGTGAGAATCTGATCTGTTGCACTGGGGCTATTGTACCATCCAGCATCCGTATCAAAATTCATGAGATCCGAGAGGCTATCCTCCAAATTCAGGCTCCTTGTTACTTCAAATGATACCGAATTCTCCAACTGAGGTCTTGGAGATTGCCAAAACCCGGTCCCCTTTTCTTTAGGTGAAAGGGGGTAATCCATCTTCAGATCAAAAACCAAAACACTAGAGATCTATAAATTGACAGTGGCTCAAAAAAATTCTTCTTTCTATGTTATCTTCTGTGTCCTCCATACCAAGGCCCTTAAAGCTTCTCATGAACCTGTCTTTCACCGTCTACCACCGCCTATACTCAAAATCATCCAATCAACTCAAAATTTCACAACAAAAACAAGCCTTTCCCAGATTCAAACAGTACAAAACCTGCACTGTCCACAATGCAAAATCAAACTTCTCACTACTTCCAAACATCAAAACAAAAGCCAAATAACCAAAAAAAATTATATAATAACAACCAATCACCTACTACCATATATTAATTTGTCTAACATAATCATTCAATTAACTTTTCCGTAAAAGCAATAGGACACTAACCTCAAAAAGATTAACTCAAAAATTGAACGCTGACCACCGAACCCGCCGCAATTCACTGTAACAAAAGGCCACAGTTCACAATAAGCAACAACACGCAAAACCCACTTCAGATTTATCCTATTCTACACACAAAAGTACTTGTTCATATCCATATATGAATATAAGCTAACTGGGCATGCAAAAAATTACAAAACAAACCGAAAGCTATTGAGATTAAGCTGGAATTCAGCGGAAACGAATGAAACAGGAAATTAGAGACCAAAGTCAGTCAGATACCCAAAATACCAAATACAAAAACAAACATAGTAATTAGCAAAGAACCGACCTTAAGTTTGTCAAAGTCTCAAACTTTATGAGTTCTTGTCCAAGAAACCTCGAAATTCGGCGAGCTCACTGGGTCCGAATCCCAAAAGTCCAAGAATTTTCTAGAGAGAGAGAGAGAGAGAGAGACTGAAAGAGTGAAACAAGAGAATAGATTCTAAAAATGGAAACCCTAAGGGAAGGGAATTCGGTGTAACGGCTTGTTGGAGTCTGAGTCTGAGTCCGAGTCCGAGTCCGAGTCCGGAGTCAGTGAATTGTACTTGAGGTGGCAGAGACAGACAGAGACTTTCTAAGAATAGAAAGTTTGTTTGTTTTTGTAATTGTATTTTTGTGTTTTAGGGGGAGCTGATTAGTATGGGGATTACTAGGAAGTCTTAAAACTTCGCAAAGAAAGAGAGTTTTTGAAAGGAAAACAAATGAATTGTGTGTGTGTGTATGTATATGAACATATGATTGTCATTTTGGACAAAAGTATTGTTTGGATCTAAGAATTATCATATGGTGGGAACTAGTTGTGATTCCATTATTGCCCTCCATTTGATTTGAAGAAAAACAAGGATGGGATTTCTTATATTCTAATTAACCCAATAGGAACTTGCAAAAGAAAATGAAAACTCAATGATAAACTATACATGGGCAAGGACCCGGCTTCTGTCAGTGGAATTTTCATTGGACACGTCCGGATTTGGACACGTGTCCAAGAGTGAACACGTGTCCATCATCCAACGTGTCCAGTGGAAACTTCCACTGGACACAAGCTGCTCCCCATGGACAAAAGTAAACCTCTCTCTCTCTCTCTCTCTCTCTCTCTCTCTCTCTCTCTCTCTCTCATGTGAGAAAAGGATAGATAAATGAAAGTACAAAAAGTTAAATCCATGCCTTAATTATTTGGAGTTTTCTTATTGTACACAAGTAACAAGTTGAATCTAATCTTTCACTTTCTAATAGAGTACACAAATTATTTATTTCTGATTGCTTCGTTTGATAAGAAACAAGAATTTTTCTTTTTTGGCTATTTATATACATAGTTTTGAACATAATATTTTATTTGTGATGTAATGAAATTTTATTTTTTTTTTTTTTTTTTTTTCGAATAAACAATGAAAATCCATTTATTATAATAAAAAGAATCTACTGAAAAAGTCACAATCCATTTTCTAAATCTATTGAAAAGTCACCATCCATTTTCTAAAGTATAGTAAAAATTTTATTAAAGTTTATAAGCAACGGTTGTAGTACACTAATAGAATCTTTTTTTTTTTTGGGTACACTAATAGATTCTAATAGAGTGTTTATACATATTTTTAGATATAGATTCATAAATTTACATGTAAAGATATTTTACATAAAATTAAAGTGTAATTAAAATGACAATTTGCAAAAACAATTTGGAGTGTGTTTAATTAATATCTAAAGACAATTGGCATCATTTTAGCATATAACACTTGACACAAAATTGAAGTGCAATTAAAATCTAATTTGATTAATCTTAATTGAGCTCATTTTTAATGTATTACTAGTTTTTAACTCATGTAATGTGCATGAAAGTTTGAGAGAAAAACATTTGAGTAAATTAAATCACCCTTTTTGAGGTTTATATAAATAAAATTTTTTAAGTCCACACCTTCTCTAATTTTGAATTTACTTAAGGAATATTCCAATTTTAAAAAATATTTTTACCTAAACTGTAGAAGAAATCACACTCCTATCTCTTGAGATTTGTGAGGGTATATATAAATTAATATGAATTTTTTTTTTAAGAAGAATATTTCATTAGTGAAAACTTAATTGTTGCATTTATACAAATCTCAATGAAAAATGTAATTTCATGAAATGATTGGAAGGAATGTAATTTTATAAAACCTCTTGGTGTAATTTGCACAAAAAATTTATATGTGATACATGTTTTATTAATATATATATATATATATTAATAAATAAAAATTCAAAATATAGAATTTTCTCAGAAAATGACTTTCCTTATTTTAATTATAATTTTCTCACAATCTCTCATTAATATTTATTTAATTTAATGAAATTTATTTAGTATTGGAAAACTTTAGGTGAGTTTGGATTATTTGTAACTCTAAAAACTTATGGGTTTTCAAAACTTTACATGTCAATATTAAAAGAAGTAAACAAAAGGTTAAAAGTTTCCATTCTATACAGAGTATAGATTATATGGGTTCCAACTCAATCCTATCAAATGATGATCATAAAATTTTTTGAGCTATTAAATTAGAAGATTTTTTTTTTAATCTTTTTGAAACTGGTAATTTAAGTACATCAAAAGTATAATATGCCTGGACATATCACACTGTAAATAAGATCAATATATGATGGATATATATAAAAAATTTCAAATAATGTATTAGGAGTGTACCATTAATTATATTTATGATACTATTTTGACATTAACTTTGTGTTTAGATGGAAGGTGATTTGGAAAGAGAAAAAGAATGAAAGATGATTTGAATGTATTAAATTTTTAATATAGTCCAACAACTAAACATATAGGTTTGGTAAGAAATATAAGTTAAAGGATGAAAACTTAAAAAGAGAGACCATGGATCCTGTAAAACATGTGATTAAAGAAAAAGAGATTTGATCAAGTCTTTATACGGACCCACCATGCGGCGAATTGAAGTAGGGATAGGTGCTACATAGGCTAGGATTTCCAATTTTGTTTTTGTCCATTGTTTTACAAGGTTGATAATGCACAATGGGTTAAGAAATATATATATATATATATATCTATATTCTAGTTCCTTCTCCTTTACCCGTTAGTGCACAAATACAAATACCATTTTCCTTTTTCTTTCTCTTTTGCCCATCAAAGAATAAGCAGAGATATTATTCCTTTCACTCCTCTATTTCCATCTTTTTGAAACAAATATATATATATATATATATATATTATGTAAATTTAAATTCATTCTCATAATTAAAATTTTGATCTACTTGAATTTTTTTTTTTTTAATATAAGATAAAAATTTTACTCTAATATAATCTAAGTGTAAATGTGTATGACGTTCCCTCCTCAAGACTTAAACCCCAACCCTTGCCACCTTACACCTCACAAACACTTATACTTGTGGAGTGACCATTACGCTAAAAATCATGGTGATTACTGGAATTAATTAATACTTGACCAAAGTCTTTTTATTTTTTATTATTTTTTTTAGAGAAGATGAATTTGGAGTGTAGTGAATTATTCAATTATGTATGTAACAAAACACGTCGAGGTTATGGATTTTTTTAAGGATTAATATGGAGAACCCCCACCCCCCAAAAGAAGAAAGAAGAAGAAGTAATACTAATATATACAGATGCAATAAACGACGAAGTATTTAATCAAACATATAGCTGCCACTAAAGAAGGACAAAAAAAAAAAACAGCTGTGCAACATTCTGAAGTATCATACTTCTTGTTGTTTTGCTTTGTTTTTTTCAATTTTTTAATAGCATAACATTTAATTTGCCAGAAAAATATGAACTGCCACACCTGAAGTTGTTGCACTTAAACATTGAAGAAATCAATTTCAATAGCATGCAATTCCAGGATTCTCTCAAGTCTCAACACTAAGTTTATAGATTTAACAAATGCTGATTCATGTATATATAATATATATAGTAATCTTAGATGTCTGTTAAAGAAAGCAAGGCATGCATTCTCAATTTACTAATTATTTATTTATATAGTTTAGTTTTGATTAATAAAATGGAACCATATCTTAGCGTGTGTCGTGTATATATATGGTAAAAATATGGCTTTTTGGCTAAGCCTTCATGTAGTTCTTTGTAATTGAAAATTAACTTGCACGGTTGCACTCCATTTTAATAGCTTTTATCTAGTTGGCACTTATGCTCCACAGATGTGCTAAAGAGTTTCCCCTAATAAATTTTAGCTTAATAATTATGTTATCTCTGTACTGAAGCATCTGTTGGTAATATACAAGAGAGGGAAAAATAGATAGAGTGTAGAAGTGTAAATCACTACGGATACAACTTAAATATAATATATATATATATATAGGACAAAATTTATGTACAATACCTTATGTGTTGTTCTTTAGGTTCACATTTTAAAATTTTACCATGTGGCTACTTAACTAAAAAATACATTTTTATTAATGATAAAAAAGTCACATGGTAAAATTTTAAGAGAAAACCTAAGGAACAACACCTAAGTACTGTACTTAAGTCTTGCTCATATATATATATATATATATATTTATTTATTCAAAATCTAATATATGGGACTTACATCCCCTTTTGTAAGAGATGGGCAGGTCCTTGGGTCCTTTTCTCAATCATTATTCAGCCCAAAAAAACCATCATCTGAATTTTTTTTTTTTTTTTTTTTTATACAGGTGGGGGTTGGGGGGGGTGGGGGGTGGTTTGTGAGGATGCATGTTCTAACCCTTCTGAAACTGAAAAGAGCATGCCTTGGTTAAAGGCTAGTTACATGCATAACGTTCTAGCATTAATTGTTCCAAGGAACTCTATGGTTCCTAATATTTGCAATTGTACCAGAGGGATGTGGGTTTATCCTTGTATTACTAGGTTAACTATTGATGAAAGTAGTAGGATACTTCATACTTGTCACTTTTATACGGGGGAGCAATTTATTTTTTATTGGGTTCTGTAGAATTTGATAGGTAACAAACTTCTTCTTTATCCCTTTGTTGATACCCTCTAATGATATGCATCAGACCAACAGATGGTCTGATTGAAAAGTAAACATATACTACTCTCCCTAGGATATACTTTTTAGTTAATATAGCTGTAGCAATGTTGCATTAGGATTTAAACATACTGAGCTGATATTAGCTTTGCACAGCTCACTAGGCTCAGCTTTGGTTTGCTAAACTTCTGAAGATCCCAGCTTGGGCTTCCTTTGTATTATATGACCTTGTGCTGGTTCTTGGTCTGACCTTAGCTTTTCACTTAAGAGGTTCATTTGGGAATGTCAATAAATATTTTAGGGAAATGAATTAGAACGTGAAAAAACCAGGTGAGTATATGAATGCCTGATTTTCTTTTACCTGATGCATATTATTGGGTTCTGTGGAACATGATGAAAATAAAGTACATTGCTTACTCTAGAATGCGATAGCGAGGGCAGAGGTTCATTTAGCACATGTTAGGATGTGGTAAAAGTGGATAATGTGTTTTCGTTCTAGCACTCATTAGTTCATTCTGGAAAACCAAACATGGAGCATAATCTTTGACCCCAAATTATCATTTGTGATAGACTTTAAAATTGAGCAATCAACACCAAATTTTTTACAATAAATGCAAATAGCCCCATCCCCTTTAAAATTGGGGTGAAATTGATGTTTCTTTAACATTTGAGCATCATGTTACTCTATATCAAATTAAAAAAATATATTGTATTAAACAAAACTGCCATATAACTTTGACAATCACATGCTAAAAATGCCCAATTTAACCTCAATTTTCAACAGCAAGGGGCTATGTGTATTTTGGGTTTAACTTTGGAGGTTAATTGCTTGATTTTGAAGTTTAGGGAGACACCACAAATCACCTGATACTTCAGTGTGGAGAAATTCAGTTTGCCCAAAATAAAGAGAGAAAATGTTGGAATATACACAGACAGGCACAAACCCACACATGGTATTATCAAAGCCATCTTTGACTAAGTGGATGTAGGTTCAACTCTTAGTTTTACAATTTCTTCCAAGCTTCCAAATTTCTTCTCTTCTAGTTGCAGGTATTGGTTGCATTTTATATTTTAGCCTGTTCTTTCTTGGGCCACATTCCTAACAGATTAAACTTTTGGGATGATTGGTTTCCTATCTATTTATTTTTAGTAAGTTACACAGATGTGTCTGTGGGTCTTGAACCCATGATCTTACTCTCCATCCTGTTCTTGAAGTGAGAGTAAGAGCCATTTCAGCTAAGTCATAAGCATTCTTGATTGAGTATAGGCCGGCAGCCTCATGAAATGTGATGCAATAACTATGAGAAAATAAGCTTGCTGGTTTCTCATGACACAGATAAGGGGAAAATTGGTGTCCATAATGTCCTTAATGCACTCTGAATTAACCCCTTTTCACTTCCTTAGGACCATGGCACAATATTGTTTTGGATTTTCACCATTCTCAGCTATGGAGCCTTTGTTTTCTCTCCATGATAAAGATGCTTCTTTGTTGTTTTATCTATACATACCTTTATGTGTTTGTATATACATAGTTATATTTCTTAGCCATGCTCAAGTGATAAAGGGACTTCCTTCTATCTGTACTTGATATTTATGAAGGTTTGTGGTGTTATGGCATTTTATGCTGAGTGAGCGAACTTTCTAGGAGATGTACTTTCCACTCTGAAAAATTAATCCTGTGTGATGATCTCATATGCCTTCATATTTCTTGGTAGTTATTAATTATGCTATTAGAGAAATCATAGGACGTAAATGACCTGGATCCTGCCATATTTTATGAAGCATTTCCCTCAAGCATTCATTAGTCATAGAAAGGAAAGCAAAATGTAGGAAATGAAAATTTTGACGACTCCAAAAATTGTATTCTAGCTTCCTGCAGAAATTTTGTATTTACTTTGTGTATGATTTTGAAGAGCTTGTGGGATTTAGTTCTTAACTGTTTCTTATAAATCTTGTAGGCAACAAGCGGATCTAGAAGGCATGAGAAAAAGCGAAGTACGGCAGAGAAGAATGTGAGCTTGAGTGTGCTTCAGCAATACTTCTCTGGGAGTCTTAAGGACGCTGCAAAAAGCATAGGCGGTGAGATTCATTGTCCATGTGTTCTCATTTCTTAGTGAATTGTTGCAGTTATTCTAGGTTATTTTGCTTTCGTAATCATCAATTTAAAGTGAGGACTAAATTACAGGAAACAAATTTAATGGTATTGCTAATTGTTTAGTTTATAATGTTATATTGCTAAGTTTTTTTCCTGTAAAATTATTAAGAAGTTGGGTAAATATGGGCTTGTACATAAAGTTCTGACCAAGGCTTGCATGTAGTATTATTTGCCTAACATCCATGATCATCTATTTAGTTACATTGGGAAGGTTCATTTAGTCCTAACTTTAATGTTATAAGAATTGTTTAAACTGTATTGTGTATTATCTAGAATTACAGATGATAGCTGGAGGACTCTTATTTAGGGTAGGTAAACAATGCTAACTTAAAGGCTTAGCATGGGACAATATGAAGGATCAAGAGGAATTTGTAGTAATAACCTTCTATAGAATCCTATTGCTGAGTTTACATAAAAGCATTGTTTAAATATTAAATATTTTTAAAGATTTATTTAAAAGGAACCTATGAATAAAATCCGGTATTTATCTTCTTCTTTCCCGTTGTTTCTGTGTCAATAGTTTGCCCCACTACACTGAAAAGGATTTGCAGACAACATGGAATCTCAAGATGGCCATCCCGTAAGATAAATAAGGTTAACCGTTCCTTAAGGAAAATACAGACCGTGCTTGATTCAGTTCAGGGGGTGGAGGGAGGATTGAAGTTTGACCCAAATACTAGAGAGTTTATGGCAGCAGGCTCCATAATCCAAGAAACTGTTTCACAGAAAAGTCTTTTCCCTGACAAAAACTTGTGTGTCAAAAATGCTGAGCTAGCCACCCAAAATGCAGTTTCAGTACCTTCAGCACCTGGATTTGATGGCATGAGTTCTCTAATTAAGCTGGAAGAGGATGACTGTTCCATGGGTTTAAACCAAGTAGCTCCTTCAATGGGTAAGCTCAATACAAACACATGTGGAGAAGAACTAAGGAAATCCAATGCTGTACCATGCCAGCAGGCTAGCCTTGAGACAACTTCTCAGGCTTCTCCTGAAAGTGTCTCCCTGGGCTCTTATCTTGTGAACAGAGGTGAAAAATACAGTCTGAACATGGACAGCTTAAAATTAGAAAATGACTGCCACTTTGTGTCTCTGAGTTTATTGGCTGCCGGCGATGATATAGATACTGTGATCGATGTGGATGATGGGATTGTTGAACATAACCAGCCTAGTTCTTCAGGTATGACAGACTCATCAAATGGTTCTAGTTCAATGATGCGTGGCAGTTCATCAAGCTCTCAGAGCTTTGAGGAGCAGAAGTACTCTAAAGTCAAAACAAGCTGTGTTGATAGTGGATCCAAAATTATTGTGAAAGCTACTTACAGAGAAGATACAATCCGGTTCAAGTTTGAGCCTTCAGCTGGGTGTTTCCAACTGTATGAAGAAGTTGGAAAGAGATTCAAGTTGCAAAATGGGACATTCCAACTCAAGTATTTAGATGATGAAGAGGAATGGGTAATGTTAGTAAGTGACTCAGATCTTCAAGAGTGTCTTGAGATTTTGGATGATATAGGCACTCGAAGTGTGAAGTTATTAGTTCGAGATATGCCTTGTAGTATGAACAGCTCTGGCAGTAGCAACTGCTTCTTGACAGGAGGCTTATAATATTTGAGTCTGGCTTTTGTAGTATTTAGGTCAATTCTACATGGACCTGCAGGTTCTAGTTCATATGCATGAATTTCTGCGAAGGTGAGAGGCAATCTGTACAGTTGGCCCCAATATCTCTGAAGTTTATATGCTTTTTCCTTCTCCACTGTCAATTATGATATGAGACATTAATGTGTTTTGTGTTAAGTTGCTGATAATTTCAAAGCAAATCCCATTCTGAAGTACAGTTATGTCTCTTACATGTTGGCTGTGGCAAAAACTTAAGTGAAAAAGAGGAAAAGAGCATATGTGGATCATGTGGAAACCCCTTCTATGATTAAGTTCATGTATTGGTCTGTATATGGTAGAATTGGGAATATTGGTTGTTGTAGTTGCAGAAGGATTCATAGTATGATGTTCTGTAGTTCCCTAATCACAGTCTGTATAGAGATTTACATATGTTTACATGAGAAAATAGATGGCTTAAAGCTGTTGATTTTGTGCTTTACACTACATGAGGAAGAAAATGACATTTTTACTTGTTAGCAGTTCAGGCTTCTGAGGGCATTTTGATTGATCTCCTATGAATGAGACCATTGTGTGTATTTGGGCGTGGTCTGTCACATCTATGAGAGGACATCACCATATGCTTAATAATTTAAAATCCATTGAAAACTTTGTCTGATAAAATCTATAAAATCAAGGTAATGTTTTATTATTACCTTTTTCACAGCGTGTTAAGATGATATGTTTTGATTAGAGAAATATTGTTTTTACATAGTTCATCACTTTATATAACATTTAATTACCTATTAATCACAATAGTTCACGTCAGTAATTGAAAACATAATGAAAAATGTTATGTCATTGTATGAGCAAAACAAACAGCCAAAAGGAAGCAAGGAGGACTTGGGGAAAAAGATGAAGAGAAGATGGATTCAAAGGCCCAAAGGAAAGGCCCTTTTGCAAAATTATGGGCTGTAAACGTAAGCATCTGAAGACCTTTTTTCTTTTTTCACAACCCAGTTAGCAAAGCTTGGAAGTTGGAAGAGAGTTTCAGATATCTATGTAATGGATTTGATAGCCCAACACATTAGTTGATGAGGAACTTAGTCTCGAGCACTTGGTCCCTTTAGAGAACAAAAATGTTGGTGGAATTATTCTGAAACCACAATCTTTTCACGGCTATCCTATGTGAGGGGTTGTAGCTGACGGTCTATAACTTTTATAAGAACTTACTGTTTTTTCTCTACTGTTAAGTTAACCACACAAGACAACTGTGAAAAAAGGTTATAATCCTACTATCCTAGAATTATCGACAGTGAGGGCAACTAAGGAGTGAGCCATCATGGTTCATGGACGCTGTGACATTGAATTTTGCTATATTGAAAACTAGTGGTGTCCCTTCTCAAAAAAATAAAAAACTAGTGGTGTCGGTACCACAAAAATGGTCTATTAGTCCTGTCCATGCACCTCAAATAGCTGTGCTTGTGTCAAATCAAAATTCACACTTACCTTAAAATAAGGGACTGCTTTGCGTATTAAATTAAGGGTACAATTGCACAAAATTACATTTATTTTGATGGAAAATAATTTTTATGTTTAGCATAATAGAAAATGTAAGTTGACAAAATATGTTTTATGTATCAACAAAAAAACAAGCCTAAGAAAGAGAAAAACTTTTTTTTTTGGGGGAGGGACTACCACAAATATATTTCACACCACAATAAAAATTCCTTCAATGGTAACTTCTTTATTCTCTCTGTTAGCCCATTCCCTCTTCACATATTAACCATTGAATATTGATCACCATTGATTAATCATTGACCAATTATTGTATTTTTTCCAAAAAATATTTTTTACTCACACAAGTCATCTTTCCCACCTAATTTTCACGTATATTATGAGTTTGAGATATTTTTTTCCCATTTCAGCTTGCAAAATGATCCAAAAATATTATATTCTGTTTTCTTATTTGGGGTTTACTTCATGTATTAAAGTTGCAAAATATATTAATTGTTTTCCATGCGAACTAAACTAGAAAAAAAAAAAATTTTATTTTCAAGATTGCAAATAAACATTAGAAAACGAGTAATTTTTCACAAAATTTTCTCTTGTGAGAGCATGTCGAATAATTTATCCATAAATGTATTGAGCATGAGTTTGAATAAAGAGTCTCAGTTTCTAACTGTCAATTGCTACCTCATGAGTTTTGCATTCCTTTTTAACCGTGCTTAAGCTTACGTCCTTATAATTAAGTACTCAATTCACATTAGTTTAAAATTTCACCATTTTAATTCCACAAAAAGATAAGCAGTTAATTTTTTAAATTCCCAGTCTTTTTTGAGTTGGATTTAAATTCCATATGAACAAATATAAAATTAAACATTTCAGTTGCAAATGAGTGAATGACAAAATATAAAGTCTGCTTTATAAGAAAATTTAATTTCCAAGGTATTAAATCCCATGATTAACCAAAAATCTTGTAACTCAATTGGTTGGCATTTTTCTTGTGTTTTCAACAGAAACATCTAAAGTTGAAATTCCCCCTCCCTGAATAACAATATATCAAAAAAAAAAAAAAAAAAATCCCATGATTGAATTATTCAAACTAAAGCCTTTTTTTTTAAAAAAAAAACTAGGCTAGCCATGATTTTTTTTTAATTTTGAAGTTAGAATATTCACCGTAGGGTTGCTAAAACATTTAGCTTTTACCACCTTAAAAAAGAACTAGGATCTTTTTGGTCAGAGATGAAATTGTTGTTGTAGCAATGGAAGTAGCCACTTAATTTTTAAGAAACATTGTTAAGGTACATTTTTTTACACCTAATATTATTGAAATAACACATATATTTTCAAACATCACCCACAAGTTATTGGGCTTCCCTAAATATTTTTTGACTATTATCATGCTAGCCCACAATCATTCTTCTTTCCATCACAAAATTGGGCTACAAATATAAAATACCAGATGACCCAATATTTTTGTAAAGCCTAATCCCAAATTATTTATTTTATTGAGCAAGCTAAAATCTCATTCCTTTTCTAAAGCCCAAGAACTTTTACACCTAGCAGTATTTGAAAAGCCCATGATTCAAATACATGGCAAAAAAATTTTATCAATAGAAGTCAAATCCATAATTCAAATACATGACAAAAAAATTTTATTAGTAGAATTTAAATCCATAATCAAAACCCATGATTTAATTTCATGGCAAATTATTTATCAAAAAGCCCAGTTTTTACTGGCAATATCAAAAAAGCCCAGTCTTCATTAGCAACATCAAAAAGCCTAATCCTCACTGGCAACATAAAAAAAGCCCAGTCCTCATTGGCAACATCAAAAAGCCCAGTCCTCACTGGTAACATCAAAAAGCCCAGTTCCCAATTCCCATTAGCAACATCAAAATAGCCTAGTTCTCACTAGCAACATCAAACAACCAAGTTCTTACTAGCAACATCAAAAAGTCCAATTCTCACTGGCAATATAAAAAGCCCAATTTATGTTAGCAATTAGCACTATTTTATCAAAAGCACAAGATTAACACTTGGAAAAAAATACTATGTCATAATTATTTTCCTTAAAAAATCCAATGATGAACAATGTTTCAATATTACTATAATCTATGACAATCATCTTATATGAGCACATGGAAAGTTATTTATCTTAAAACTATGATATTTATCTTATACGATATTATAAACCTATGGAATTTATATAGAACCCATGGTCACTATTTATATCACAACATTCATAATATTTATTTTCAAAGCTCAAGGTAACTATTCATCCTTCAAGCTCACCATTTATATTATAACGTGATTATCGGAAACCATAAACATTACTTATGATATGTGATGCGAACCTCAATTGACACGCTTTGAGACCCAACAAAAATATTGGAATACTTGCCCAAGAAAGCTAAAATTCAGATTCTTGATAGAACCTTGACCCAACGTTTATAATCGAAACGCGAACCAAAGGTATAAATAACAGACCTTGACCCAATAATTATAATTGAATCACAAACCAAAGGTATAAAGTTTGAATGCCACAAGGAAAAATCCCTGATAAGTTCATAGTTCTTGAAGAACCAAAAGAAAAGCAAAGCCTCACATTTTCTGATTTTTTATTCAATAAAATATCTGAAAAACGTTTACAGACTTAGAGGCCTATTTAAGGGCTCCATAAAACTTGACAGACAAGAGAAAATATATTCTAAAATAACTCCTAATTGATACCTAACCATATCAAGAATCAAATTTGACCTAAAAAGCATTAAATGCACTTAAAAACAAGGAAATAAATCACCTAAACCTAAAATAACGTTTTTTTTTTACATAAAAATACCAAAAATAATAAATTACAATAATTAAATAGTAAATTGTATCATACATCAATATGGAATTCATCATTTCAAAAATAGTAAATGTTATTTACAAAAGCTTTTTGAAGTAATTAAGCTTATGATGTGATTTTAAATATTACAACTCATTGCCCAAAGTCCCATTACAAATATTCATCAAAACTCCAAAATATTTACTAATAATAAGAGTCCATGAGGGATGAAAACCCATGGCAATATGTGTCATTTTTGTAGGTCCAAATATGCTATAAAAGAAGGACAAGCCCAAGTAAAAAAGGGCATGAACACAGCCCAACCCAAAGGGTCCAGCCCACGTGAGCAAGCCCGATCCAAAAACTCTAACAAAGGCCAAGGACTAGACAAACAACCTCCATCTTGTTCATCCTTGATCAAGGTCTAGCTGGAGGCCTCTACAAGAGAACCAAGTCTTTGAGAATGAACTAAGGGCTGTCTCATCAACTTTTTGTCACCCTTTACCTAACATGAACAGTGCCCAAAGGTTGTAATAGCAGCTGAAGTCTAATGGGTGATGGAACTTTATCATTTTCCTCAAGAATATATCTCCAGTAGAAAGAGAGTTGAAACCAAGTTATCCAAATCTCAACAAATCAATGTTATAAATGTAAAAAATGTTCAAGAAATGGTTCATGTGCCAAGCCCATGAATCCTAAAGGGGAAAATTTAGGAACATGTGGTTTGGAAGGCATAAAGGAATCTCCAGCAGAACCCTCTAAAATGGACTTAAATTTTGACACCTGGCTTGGGGTGTTGAATTCTATTTCCTAGGGTCTAAATCTCAATTGCATTACTAGGATTCCTTTTTGATACCTGCCTTAATCCTATTGGTTAAACTTATCTTCAGAAATCTTGACATTTAATGCAAGATTACTCCAAATACTCACCATGTGTCATATTACACAAAGTAGCAAAGCAGCTCCAAAAGCAAATCTCCCATTTATGGCCAAATCATAGGATAATTAAGTCTACTATTCTGCCTCCTAATCAGTCCCACGTTTTGGACTTTTGTTAATTAATACCTCCCTAAACACCACTATAAAAGGGCAAGCACACTAGCGCACAAAACACACACCAACCCCTTTGAAATTTCTGTTATTCTTGTCACTTTGCTTGTGGTTTAACTCTCCCCAAGCTCATAAATCATTTCCCTTAGCCCATACTCATTTAGCCTCAAACATTCCCTTTTCCTTTTCTGCATATTCTAAGCCCATAAATGCTTCCTAATCGGTCATAAACAATCCTTTACCCATTAAAGACTTAGCTTCAGCATTAACTCCATCATACCACCACAAGCTTGCATACCCACTCATATCACACACACACACACGCACACACACACACACACACACACACACACACACACACACACACATATATTCCAAGAATCTTAGTTCAACAGTTGTTGCATAGAGCTGAAATCTCTCTCCCTTCACACCATGCCAATTAACCCCTTTCTTCTCACCATGGAACCTTTAATTTTTACTTTTTTTTTTTTTTTTACTATTGAACGATATAATGTATTTGTAACAATGGAATTCTTCCCTCATATTGATGTAATGATGGCTGAAAGTACAATAGATCCCCTTGACCAAGACACACAAGGACTTCCAGAAGTGAACACTTTCTTAAATTTATTTAATAATTGATTGCTGGACTTCAAGTGTAATTTCACCCTACCGCTGAAGAATTTATTTTTCTTGTATTATCAAAATAGGACCACTAATATACTAATTAACTATTGTGAAATATTTTTATTGGGCTTTTGTTGCTGTTTTGTTAAAGCGCAGCCTTTGTTTCTTGCTTGGATAGGCTTATCACCACATCGAAAGCTTTCGGGCATCATCTCAAGAGCCCATCGTTGAGTTTCGGCTTGGCTTCCCCATATTTTATTCAAAGGAATAAATTTCCCCTTCAACAAACATCATATTAGAGAATATTATAATAGAGGGCTACACAAGCAAGGTGATGGTTGCACTGGCAATCTGGCAGTTAAGGAAAATAATAGAATACTCCAAGAGTATGATAATTATGTATCATTTTTCTCACATAAAAAATTAGTCCCACTATGAATTTTATTAGTAAGATCTACTATATATGTATGTGAGAGGAGAAAATACACATTTAAGATGACTAAAATATTTGTGATCTAGCTAGTTCAAGGGGCTCAACGCATCATGATGAACTTTTAGCATGATTTAATAATCCATGTTAGAAGGGATGCCAACCAATTGTAGCTCACTTCTCAGCCCAAATACTTGTAATGTGGATGACACAAAGATATAGTTATGGGATACTCCTAGCCCAATAGTTATACGGCCAATTTGCTTGGGTTCAAATATTCAAGGGATTTATACAAATATTTCTAATATAAAACATAGATTTCAGCATTGAAAAAAAGGTTTTTATTTTTATTTTTTTTATTTAAAGAGTTTCAATTTATGGCATTCGTTTATGATGATAACTCTTTATTATCAAATTAAGACACCAATTGGTTTTTGGTGTAGACGAGAATTGAACTCTAGATTTCTTATTCAACCATCAGAGATTTTACTAGTTAAGCTAACTGGATCCAATTGAGGGAAAAAAAAAAGGTTCTAAAACACCAATGAACTTATAAAAAAAAAAAAAAAACACACACACACACACACACACACCCCAATGAACTCTAGTTTAAAGGCACTTTCTCCTTTCATGAGAATGGATGGAAGGTAAGATCACAATTCAATTAACTCATGACACTTTGGTGGTTATGGGATGAAGCTAGCCATGTGCAAGGTTGAATATTAGTTAATTTTATGTCATTTGTGCCAGTACATGGACTAGCATTATCAATGCTACTTCGTGTTTTCCACAATTCATCATTTGAAATATGAGTGAAGGGAAATTTTTATGAGCCAATTAGTATGGTTGTTGATGTAAGTTGGAAATAAATTTAGAAGTACAATAATTTCGATAAGCACCATCCACTTTTTGATATTTGATAGTAGGCATTTGACGACAACAACAACAATATATGATTTTTAGGACAAAATTGGGAAATGCCCCGTTTGAGCAAAAAAAGCAGCATTATGCCATCTTTTCCAAACTAAATAGGGAAATGCCCCTCTTTTGTAACTCAATTTTCTCAAAATTGAGTTATAAAAAAAAAAAAAAAAAAATTCTAGAGCCCTATAGCGGCGTTTTTAAGGACTTATAGTGATATTTTCAGGACCTATAGTGACGTTTTGTAACTCGACTTCCATAAAATCGAGTTATAGGCAATTTTTTTAATTTTTTTTTACCTATAACTTGATTTCATATAAATCAATTTAAAAAACGCCACTATAGGTCCTAAAAAGGTCACTATAGGCTCCTAAAAAATGCCACTATAGGGCCTAAATCGATTTTGAGAAACTCGATTTTCAAAAGAGGGGTATTTCCCTATTTAGTTTGGAAAAGAGGACATAATGCTGCTTTTTTTGCTCAAACGGGGCATTTCCCAATTTTGTCCATGATTTTCATAAGTACGTACATTACATATATATAACAATCGCTCACTTTGTCCATTCCTTTGTTCTTATCGCTTCATCATAGTCCCCCAACCCCCCTCCTTCCTAAAGAACAGGGTTCTAATTAACTATTGGCTTGAGAATTGGAAAAGAGGGAAGAACTAACTTCTAGAGAATATGCCTTGTTGGTGAAAGTGGCATTAAAAAACTGGAATTTGGAGGTCAAGGCTTCTCCAAAAGTGGAATAATTAAGTTACTTAGGAGGAAGTGGTTTCTTCATAATGGGAAAAAGGGTTCGAAGGGGCTTCTTTAAAACTAAAATTATTGGAAGAAGTGGATTCTTAAAATCTAAAGTAGGTGGAGAAATGCTTATTGAGATTTGAAATTCATAGTAATAATTGTTTCTAGAAAACTGAACTTGGTGGTGGTAAGGGCTTCTTGAAAAATGGAACTGGTGGAGGATGTGGCTTCTTGAAAATTGGAATTGGTGGTGGTAATGGCTTCTTGATAATTGGTCTTGGTGGTGGTAATGGTTTCTTGAAAACTGGAACCGGCGGAGGAAGTGGCTTCTTGAAAACTGGAACTGGTGATGGTAATGGCTTCTCAAAAACAGGAACAGGTGATGGTTGTGGTTTCTTGTAATCTAGAACTGGTGGAGGAAGTGGCTTCTCAAAAACTGGAACTGGTGGTGGTGATGGCTTCTTAAAAGCTAGAGCTGGTGGAGGAAGTGGCTTCTCAAACATTGGAGCAGGGGGTGGTAATGGCTTCTCAAAAATTGGAGTCAGGGGTGGTAATGGCTTATCAAAAATAGGAATTGGAGGTGGTAATGGCTTATCGTAAATTGCAACAGGTGGTGGCAATGGCTTCTCATAAATTGGAATTGGTGGAGGAATTGGCTTCTCAAAAACTGGAACTGGTGGTGGTAACAGCTTCTCGAAAATTGGAGTTGGGGGTGGTAATGGCTAATTGAAAACTAGAATTGGAGGTGGTAATGGCTTTTCATAAATTGGAACAGATGGTGGCAATGGCTTCTCATAAATTTGAACTAGTGGAGGAATTGGCTTCTCAAAAATTGGAATTGGTGGTGGTAAAGACTTCTCATAAATTGGAATAGGTGGTGGCAATGGCTTCTCAAAAATTGGAAATGGTGGCGGTAATGGCTTCTTGTAAATTGGAACTGGTGGAGGAATTGGCTTCTCAAAAATTGGAACAGGTGGTGATAATAGCTTCTCAAAAATTGGTGCAGGTGGAGGTAATGGCTTTTGAAAAATTGGAACTGGTGGAGGGGGTGGCTTCTTCAAAAAGGGAACAGGTGGTGGTGATCGCTTCTTGAATATTGGAACTGGTGGAGGGGGTGACTTCTTCACAACTAGAACGGGTGGTGGTGATTGCTTCTTGGAAATTGGAACTAGTGGAGGGGGTGACTTCTTTAAAACTAGAATTTGTGGTGGTAATGGTTTCTCGAAAACTGGAACTGGTGGTGGTAATGGCTTCTCAAAAATTGGAGTTAATGGAGGAAGGGCCTCCTTGAAAATTGGAACCAGTGGTGGAAGTGGCTTCTTAAAAATGGGAATGAGAGGTTTCTTAAAAATTGGAATATTGAATTTCCCTTCGTCATGAACTGCATCCTCTCCAAACACTCCATTATGAGACTTTATATCAGTTGTTACAATAAGCCTTGTAGAAACAAATGCACAAGATCAAGATGAATCCTTCAAAATGATACGATGGAACAATGAGATTAGAATTCAAATGCTAGGATTTCTTTTTTGTTCTTTGATATTTGATGGAAATTTAGACCCCCCTAAAACACAACCAGATTGAGTAGCCTAGTTAATTAGCCAAGTTGTTACTTAGTCAAATTAAGCAATTCTAAGTTAAAACAATCAAACAATCATATCAAGAATATATAGCAGCGGAATAATAAATAACACAGGATATGATCACCCAAGAAAACCAAACTGGTAAAAAACCTGGGGAGGATTTTACCCACATATCCTCAAGGCAAACCTGAATTCACTATGAAAGAATCGAAGTTCATACAAAAGGACTTACAAGCTCCCCGCTCGACTTCCTAATGCTACTGTTGTGAAATTTTAAAGTACTCGCAAGTGTACGAACCGTACCGAAGTATAGTTTGACAAGAACGAGGTCGAACCCACAGGGACTTGAATGAATGTAGGAAAATTAATTAAATCTTAACCAAATTAATCCTAATCTAGTTTAATAAAAATTGGTTGTTTTGAAATTAAATAAACTAAGCAAATAGTTAAACTAAGCAAGAGATATAAAACAATAAAAAGATGTAAACAATCAAGGGAAAGGAATTAAGGTTTTGGAATCCGCCTTGCAAGTCATATCAGCATATATTTATGATCATTAATTTTTCCCAACTCATTACATGATAATCTAGAAATCAATCTTGCTACCATGGAAAATATCATCATTAACACTTATGTTAAAAAATCTAAAGTATGTTCTTCTTCGCTTCTTAAGTATAAAATTAAATCATCAATTGTATTCGTAGCCAAACAAATCACAAGATATATCCAATTCTAAAAATCAAATCATAAATTGTATCCATTGACAGACAAATCACAAGCGATATCCAATTTTATAATCAAGAATTAAGAAACCAAGCATTCAATTAATTAAGACAAATCCTAAATCATGAGAAAAACATAATTGAACTCATATCTAGAATCCCATCTTAGTCAATTCATATGAAGCAAGAACAATTTAAATCATTAAAGAACAACTATTGTGGGAAAAATTAAATCACATAAATATTGCTAGTAATCCTTAATAAGGTTTCATCCTCAACCCTAATTATAAATTTAGCTACTCATGGTAATTGAAATAAACAAAAGAATAAAATATTAAACATTAAACTAGACAAATAAAATAGAGAAAGAAATAGTCACAATGCTATCATGGAGAAAAG